>NW_028148686.1:0-271000 GCF_965153285.1 Podarcis tiliguerta | reverse complement strand
GCAGAAAAATATTTTTTTGAAAAAATCCCTAAGCCCCGGGGTCACAATTTCAGAAAAAATCTGACTTTTGGCAATTCCCTCAAAAATGGTCCCCAACGGTTCCAAATGCTCCCCTGAAAGGTTTGGCGGTCGAAACAGAAGGCTTTTTATCACAGGACAAGAAATCAGACCTATACAACTGAACCGGCAGAAAAATATTTTTTTGAAAAAATCCCTAAGCCCCGGGGTCACAATTTCAGAAAAAATCTGACTTTTGGGAATTCATTCAAAAATGTTCCCCAATGGTTGCAAATGCTCACCTGAACTGTTTGCGATCGAAACAGAAGGCTTTTTATCACAGGACAAGAAATCAGCCCTCGAAAACTTAAGCGGCAGAAAAATATTTTTTTGGAAAAATCCCTAAGCCCCGGGGTCACAATTTCAGAAAAAATCTGACTTTTGGCAATTCACTAAAAAATGGTCCCCAACGGTTGCAAATGCTCCCCTGAAAGGTTTGGCGGTCGAAACAGAAGGCTTTTTAACACAGGAGAAGAAATCAGACCTCGACAACTGAACCGGCAGAAAAATATTTTTTTGAAGAAATCCCTAAGCCCTGGGGTCACATTTTCAGAAAAAATCTGACTTTCGGCAGTTCACTCAAAAATGTTCCCCAATGGTTGCACATGCTCCCCTGAAAGGTTTGGCGGTCGAAACAGAAGGCTTTTTATCACAGGACAAGAAATCAGCCCTCGACAACTTAACCGGAAGAAAAATATTTTTTTGAAGAAATCCCTAAGCCCCGGGGTCACAATTTCAGAAAAAATCTGACTTTCGGCAATTCACTCAAAAATGGTCCCCAACGGTTTCAAATGCTCCCCTGAAAGGTTTGACGGTTGAAACAGAAGGCTTTTTATCACAGGACAAGAAATCAGACCTATACAACAGAACCGGCAGAAAAATATTTTTTCGAAAAAATCCCAAGCCCCGGGGTCACAATTTCGGAAAAAATCTGACTTTCGGGAATTCACTCATAAATGGTGCCCAACGGTTGCAAATGCTCCCCTGAAAGGTTTGGCGTTCGAAACGGAAGGCTTTTTATCATGGGACAAGAAATCAGACCTCCACAACTTAACCGGCAGAAAAATATTTTTTTGAAAAAATCCCAAGCCCCGGGGTCACAATTTCAGAAAAAATCTGACTTTCGGGAATTCACTCAAAAATGGTGCCCAACGATTGCAAATGCTCCCCTGAAAGGTTTGGCGGTCGAAACAGAAGGCTTTTTATCACAGGACAAGAAATCAGCTCTCGACAACTTAACCGGGAGAAATTTTTTTTTCAAAAAATCCCTAAGCCCCGGGGTCACAATTTCAGAAAAAATCTGACTTTTGGGAATTCACTCAAAAATGGTGCCCAACGGTTGCAAATGCTCCCCTGAAAGGTTTGGCGGTCGAAACAGAAGGCTTTTTATCACAGGACAAGAAATCAGCCCTCGACAACTTAAGAGGCAGAAATTTTTTTTTTGAAAAAATCCCTAAGCCCCGGGGTCACAATTTCAGAAAAAATCTGACTTTTGGGAATTCACTCAAAAATGGTGCCCAACGGTTGCAAATGCTCCCCTGAATGGTTTGGTGGTCGAAACAGAAGGCTTTTTATCACGGGACAAGAAATCAGACCTCCACAACTTAACCGGTAGAAAAATATTTTTTTGAAAAAATCCCAAGCCCCGGGGTCACAATTTCAGAAAAAAACTGACTTTCGGGAATTCACTCAAAAATGGTGCCCAACGGTTGCAAATGCTCCCCTGAAAGGTATGGTGGTCGAAACGGAAGGCTTTTTATCACGGGACAAGAAATCAGACCTCCACAACTTAACCGGCAGAAAAATATTTTTTCGAAAAAATCCCAAGCCCCGGGGTCACAATATCAGAAAAAATCTGACTTTCGGGAATTCACTCAAAAATGGTGTCCAATGGTTGCAAAGGCTCCCCTGAAAGATTTGGTGGTCCAAACAGAAGGCTTTTTATCACGGGACAAGAAATCAGACCTCTACAACTTAACCGGCAGAAATATTTTTTTGGAAAAAATCCCTAAGCCCCGGGGTCACAATTTCAGAAAAAATCTGACTTTTGGGAATTCACTCAAAAATGGTGTCCAACGGTTGCAAGTACTCCCCTGAATGGTTTGGCGGTCGAAACAGAAGGCTTTTTATGACAGGACAAGAAATCAGCCCTCGACAACTTAACCGGCAGAATTTTTTTTTTTGAAAAAATCCCTAAGCCCCGGGGTCACAATTTCAGAAAAAATCTGACTTTTGGGAATTCACTCAAAAATGGTGCCCAACGGTTGCAAATGCTCCCCGGAAAGGTTTGGCGGTCGAAACAGAAGGTTTATTATCACAGGACAAGAAATCAGCCCTCGACAACTTAACCGAGAGAAATTTTTTTTTTTGAAAAAATCCCAAGCCCCGGGGTCACAATTTCAGAAAAAATCTGACTTTCGGGAATTGACTCAAAAATGGTGCCCAACGGTTGCAAATGCTCCCCTGATAGGTTTGGTGGTCGAAACAGAATGCTTTTTACCACGGGACAAGAAATCAGACCTCACAACTTAACCGGCAGAAAAATATTTTTTTGAAAAAATCCCAAGCCCAGGGGTCACAATTTCAGAAAAAATCTGACTTTCGGGAATTCACTCATAAATGGTGCCCAACGGTTGCAAATGCTCCCGTGAAAGGTTTGGCGGTCGAAACAGAAGGCTTTTTATCACAGGACAAGAAATCAGCCCTCGACAACTTAACCGGCAGAAATTTTTTTTTTGAAAAAATCCCAAGCCCCGGGGTCACAATTTCAGAAAAAATCTGACTTTTGGGAATTGACAAAAAAGGTGCCCAACGGTTGCAAATGCTCCCCTGATAGGTTTGGTGGTCGAAACAGAATGCTTTTTAACACGGGACAAGAAATCAGACCTCCACAACTTAACCGGCAGAAAAATATTTTTTTGAAAAAATGCCAAGCCCCGGGGTCACAATTTCAGAAAAAATCTGACTTTCGGGAATTCACTCAAAAATGGTGCCCAACGGTTGGAAATGCTCCCCTGAAAGGTTTGGCGGTCGAAACAGAAGGCTTTTTATCACAGGACAAAAAAACAGCCCTCGACAACTTAACCGGCAGAAAAATATTTTTTCGAAAAAATCCCAAGCCCCGGGGTCACAATATCAGAAAAAATCTGACTTTCGGGAATTCACTCAAAAATGGTGTCCAATGGTTGCAAAGGCTCCCCTGAAAGATTTGGTGGTCAAAACAGAAGGCTTTTTATCACGGGACAAGAAATCAGACCTCTACAACTTAACTGGCAGAATTTTTTTTTTTGACAAAATCCCAAGCCCCGGGGGCACAATTTCAGAAAAAATCTGACTTTTGGAAATTGACTCAAAAATGGTGCCCAACGGTTGCAAATGCTCCCCTGAAAGGTTTGGCGGTCGAAAGAGAAGGCTTTTTATCACAGGACAAGAAATCAGCCCTCGACACCTTAACCGGCAGAATTTTTTTTTTTGAAAAAATCCCAAGCCCCGGGGTCACAATTTCAGAAAAAATCTTACTTTTGGGAATTGACTCAAAAATGATGCCCAACGGTTGCAAATGCTCCCCTGATAGGTTTGGTGGTCGAAACAGAAGGCTTTTTACCACTGGACAAGAAATCAGCCCTCCACAACTTAACCGGCAGAAAAATATTTTTTTGAAAAAATCCCAAGCCCCGGGGTCACAATATCAGAAAAAATCTGACTTTCGGGAATTCACTCAAAAATGGTGTCCAATGGTTGCAAAGGCTCCCCTGAAAGGTTTGGCGGTCGAAACAGAAGGCTTTTTATCACAGGACAAGAAATCAGCCCTCGACAAGTTAACCGGCAGAATTTTTTTTTTTGAAAAAATCCCTAAGCCCCGGGGTCACAATTTCAGAAAAAATCTGACTTTTGGGAATTCACTCAAAAATGGTGCCCAACGGTTGCAAATGCTCCCCTGAAAGGTTTGGCGGTCGAAACAGAAGGCTTATTATCACAGGACAAGAAATCAGACCTCCACAACTTAACCGGCAGAAAAATATTTTTTTGAAAAAATCCCAAGCCCCGGGGTCACAATTTCAGAAAAAATCTGACTTTCGGGAATTCAATCAAAAATGGTGTCCAATGGTTGCAAAGGCTCCCCTAAAAGGTTTGGCGGTCGAAACAGAAGGCTTATTATCACAGGACAAGAAATCAGACCTCCACAACTTAACCGGCAGAAAAAAATTTTTTTGAAAAAATCCCAAGCCCCGGGGTCACAATTTCAGAAAAAATATGCCTTTCGGGAATTCACTCATAAATGGTGCCCAACGGTTGCAAATGCTCCCCTGAAAGGTTTGGTGGTCGAAACAGAAGGCTTTTTATCACAGGACAAGAAATCAGCCCTCGACAACTTAACCGGCAGAATTTTTTTTTTTGAAAAAATCCCTAAGCCCCGGGGTCACAATTTCAGAAAAAATCTGACTTTTGGGAATTCACTCAAAAATGGTGCCCAACGGTTGCAAATGCTCCCCTGAAAGGTTTGGCGGTCGAAACAGAAGGCTTATTATCACAGGACAAGAAATCAGACCTCCACAACTTAACCGGCAGAAAAAAATTTTTTTGAAAAAATCCCAAGCCCCGGGGTCACAATATCAGAAAAATTCTGACTTTCGGGAATTCACTCAAAAATGGTGCCCAACGGTTGCAAATGCTCCCCTGAATGGTTTGGTGGTCGAAACAGAAGGCTTTTTATCACAGGACGAGAAATCAGCCCTCAACAACTTAACCGGCAGAAATTTTTTTTTTGAAAAAATCCCTAAGCCCCGGGGTCACAATTTCAGAAAAAAATCTGACTTTTGGGAATTCACTCAAAAATGGTGCCCAACGGTTGCAAATGCTCCCCTGAAAGGTTTGGCGGTCGAAACAGAAGGCTTTTTATCACAGGACAAGAAATCAGCCCTCGACAACTTAACCGGCAGAATTTTTTTTTTAAAAAAAATCCCAAGCCCCGGGGTCACAATTTCAGAAAAAATCTGACTTTTCGGAATTCACTCAAAAATGGTGTCCAACGGTTGCAAATGCTCCCCTGAATGGTTTGGTGGTCGAAACAGAAGGCTTTTTATCACAGGACAAGAAATCAGCCCTCGACAACTTAACCGGCAGAATTTTTTTTTTTGAAAAAATCCCTAAGCCCCGGGGTCACAATTTCAGAAAAAATCTGACTTTCGGGAATTCACTCAAAAATGGTGCCCAACGGTTGCAAATGCTCCCCTGAATGGTTTGGTGGTCGAAACAGAAGGCTTTTTATCACAGGACAAGAAATCAGCCCTCGACAAGTTAACCGGCAGAATTTTTTTTTTTGAAAAAATCCCTAAGCCCCGGGGTCACAATTTCAGAAAAAATCTGACTTTCGGGAATTCACTCAAAAATGGTGTCCAATGGTTGCAAAGGCTCCCCTAAAAGGTTTGGCGGTCGAAACAGAAGGCTTATTATCACAGGACAAGAAATCAGACCTCCACAACTTAACCGGCAGAAAAAAATTTTTTTGAAAAAATCCCAAGCCCCGGGGTCACAATATCAGAAAAAATCTGACTTTCGGGAATTCACTCAAAAATGGTGCCCAACGGTTGCAAATGCTCCCCTGAATGGTTTGGTGGTTGGAACAGAAGGCTTTTTATCACAGGACAAGAAATCAGCCCTCGACAACTTAACCGGTAGAAAAATATTTTTTTGAAAAAATCCCAAGCCCCGGGGTCACAATTTCAGAAAAAATCTGCCTTTCAGGAATTCACTCATAAATGGTGCCCAACGGTTGGAAATGCTCCCCTGAAAGGTTTGGTGGTCGAAACGGAAGGCTTTTTATCACGGGACAAGAAATCAGACCTCCACAACTTAACCGGTAGAAAAATATTTTTTTGAAAAAATCCCAAGCCCCGGGGTCACAATTTCAGAAAAAATATGCCTTTCGGGAATTCACTCATAAATGGTGCCCAACGGTTGCAAATGCTCCCCTGAAAGGTTTGGTGGTCGAAACAGAAGGCTTTTTATCACAGGACAAGAAATCAGCCCTCGACAACTTAACCGGCAGAATTTTTTTTTTTGAAAAAATCCCTAAGCCCCGGGGTCACAATTTCAGAAAAAATCTGACTTTTGGGAATTCACTCAAAAATGGTGCCCAACGGTTGGAAATGCTCCCCTGAAAGGTTTGGCGGTCGAAACAGAAGGCTTATTATCACAGGACAAGAAATCAGACCTCCACAACTTAACCGGCAGAAAAAAATTTTTTTGAAAAAATCCCAAGCCCCGGGGTCACAATATCAGAAAAATTCTGACTTTCGGGAATTCACTCAAAAATGGTGCCCAACGGTTGCAAATGCTCCCCTGAATGGTTTGGTGGTCGAAACAGAAGGCTTTTTATCACAGGACGAGAAATCAGCCCTCAACAACTTAACCGGCAGAAATTTTTTTTTTGAAAAAATCCCTAAGCCCCGGGGTCACAATTTCAGAAAAAATCTGACTTTTGGGAATTCACTCAAAAATGGTGCCCAACGGTTGCAAATGCTCCCCTGAAAGGTTTGGCGGTCGAAACAGAAGGCTTTTTATCACAGGACAAGAAATCAGCCCTCGACAACTTAACCGGCAGAATTTTTTTAAAAAAAAAAATCCCAAGCCCCGGGGTCACAATTTCAGAAAAAATCTGACTTTTGGGAATTCACTCAAAAATGGTGTCCAACGGTTGCAAATGCTCCCCTGAATGGTTTGGTGGTCGAAACAGAAGGCTTTTTATCACAGGACAAGAAATCAGCCCTCGACAACTTAACCGGCAGAATTTTTTTTTTTGAAAAAATCCCTAAGCCCCGGGGTCACAATTTCAGAAAAAATCTGACTTTTGGGAATTCACTCAAAAATGGTGCCCAACGGTTGCAAATGCTCCCCTGAAAGGTTTGGCGTTCGAAACAGAAGGCTTATTATCACAGGACAAGAAATCAGACCTCCACAACTTAACCGGCAGAAAAAATTTTTTTAAAAAAATCCCAAGCCCCGGGGTCACAATATCAGAAAAATTCTGACTTTCGGGAATTCACTCAAAAATGGTGCCCAACGGTTGCAAATGCTCCCCTGAAAGGTTTGGCGGTCGAAACAGAAGGCTTTTTATCACAGGACAAGAAATCAGCCCTCGACAACTTAACCGGCAGAATTTTTTTTTTTGAAAAAATCCCAAGCCCCGGGGTCACAATTTCAGAAAAAATCTGACTTTTGGGAATTCACTCAAAAATGGTGCCCAACGGTTGCAAATGCTCCCCTGAATGGTTTGGTGGTCGAAACAGAAGGCTTTTTATCACGGGACAAGAAATCAGACCTCCACAACTTAACCGGCAGAAAAATATTTTTTTGAAAAAATCCCAAGCCCCGGGATCACAATTTCAGAAAAAATCTGACTTTCGGGAATTCACTCAAAAATAGTGCCCAACGGTTGCAAATGCTCCCCTGAATGCTTTGGCGGTCAAAACAGAAGGCTTATTATCACAGGTCAAGAAATCAGCCCTCCACAACTTAACCGGCAGAAAAATATTTTTTTGAAAAAATCCCAAGCCCCGGGGTCACAATTTCAGAAAAAATCTGACTTTCGGGAATTCACTCAAAAATGGTGCCCAACGGTTGCAAATGCTCCCCTGAAAAGTTTGGCGGTCGAAACCGAAGGCTTTTTATCACAGGACAAGAAATCAGCCCTCGACAACTTAACCGGCAGAAATTTTTTTTTTGAAAAAATCCCTAAGCCCCGGGGTCACAATTTCAGAAAAAATCTGACTTTTGGGAATTCACTCAAAAATGGTGCCCAACGGTTGCAAATGCTCCCCTGAATGGTTTGGTGGTCGAAACAGAAGGCTTTTTATCACAGGACGAGAAATCAGACCTCCACAACTTAACCGGCAGAAATTTTTTTTTTGAAAAAATCCCTAAGCCCCGGGGTCACAATTTCAGAAAAAAATCTGACTTTTGGGAATTCACTCAAAAATGGTGCCCAACGGTTGCAAATGCTCCCCTGAAAGGTTTGGCGGTCGAAACAGAAGGCTTTTTATCACAGGACAAGAAATCAGCCCTCGACAACTTAACCGGCAGAATTTTTTTTTAAAAAAAAATCCCAAGCCCCGGGGTCACAATTTCAGAAAAAATTTGACTTTTCGGAATTCACTCAAAAATCGTGTCCAACGGTTGCAAATGCTCCCCTGAATGGTTTGGTGGTCGAAACAGAAGGCTTTTTATCACAGGACAAGAAATCAGCCCTCGACAACTTAACCGGCAGAATTTTTTTTTTTGAAAAAATCCCTAAGCCCCGGGGTCACAATTTCAGAAAAAATCTGACTTTCGGGAATTCACTCAAAAATGGTGCCCAACGGTTGCAAATGCTCCCCTGAATGGTTTGGTGGTCGAAACAGAAGGCTTTTTATCACAGGACAAGAAATCAGCCCTCGACAAGTTAACCGGCAGAATTTTTTTTTTTGAAAAAATCCCTAAGCCCCGGGGTCACAATTTCAGAAAAAATCTGACTTTTGGGAATTCACTCAAAAATGGTGCCCAACGGTTGCAAATGCTCCCCTGAAAGGTTTGGCGGTCGAAACAGAAGGCTTATTATCACAGGACAAGAAATCAGACCTCCACAACTTAACCGGCAGAAAAATATTTTTTTGAAAAAATCCCAAGCCCCGGGGTCACAATTTCAGAAAAAATCTGACTTTCGGGAATTCACTCAAAAATGGTGTCCAATGGTTGCAAAGGCTCCCCTAAAAGGTTTGGCGGTCGAAACAGAAGGCTTATTATCACAGGACAAGAAATCAGACCTCCACAACTTAACCGGCAGAAAAAAATTTTTTTGAAAAAATCCCAAGCCCCGGGGTCACAATATCAGAAAAAATCTGACTTTCGGGAATTCACTCAAAAATGGTGCCCAACGGTTGCAAATGCTCCCCTGAATGGTTTGGTGGTTGGAACAGAAGGCTTTTTATCACAGGACAAGAAATCAGCCCTCGACAACTTAACCGGTAGAAAAATATTTTTTTGAAAAAATCCCAAGCCCCGGGGTCACAATTTCAGAAAAAATCTGCCTTTCAGGAATTCACTCATAAATGGTGCCCAACGGTTGGAAATGCTCCCCTGAAAGGTTTGGTGGTCGAAACGGAAGGCTTTTTATCACGGGACAAGAAATCAGACCTCCACAACTTAACCGGTAGAAAAATATTTTTTTGAAAAAATCCCAAGCCCCGGGGTCACAATTTCAGAAAAAATATGCCTTTCGGGAATTCACTCATAAATGGTGCCCAACGGTTGCAAATGCTCCCCTGAAAGGTTTGGTGGTTGAAACAGAAGGCTTTTTATCACAGGACAAGAAATCAGCCCTCGACAACTTACCCGGCAGAATTTTTTTTTTTGAAAAAATCCCTAAGCCCCGGGGTCACAATTTCAGAAAAAATCTGACTTTTGGGAATTCACTCAAAAATGGTGCCCAACGGTTGGAAATGCTCCCCTGAAAGGTTTGGCGGTCGAAACAGAAGGCTTATTATCACAGGACAAGAAATCAGACCTCCACAACTTAACCGGCAGAAAAAAATTTTTTTGAAAAAATCCCAAGCCCCGGGGTCACAATATCAGAAAAATTCTGACTTTCGGGAATTCACTCAAAAATGGTGCCCAACGGTTGCAAATGCTCCCCTGAATGGTTTGGTGGTCGAAACAGAAGGCTTTTTATCACAGGACGAGAAATCAGCCCTCAACAACTTAACCGGCAGAAATTTTTTTTTTGAAAAAATCCCTAAGCCCCGGGGTCACAATTTCAGAAAAAATCTGACTTTTGGGAATTCACTCAAAAATGGTGCCCAACGGTTGCAAATGCTCCCCTGAAAGGTTTGGCGGTCGAAACAGAAGGCTTTTTATCACAGGACAAGAAATCAGCCCTCGACAACTTAACCGGCAGAATTTTTTTTAAAAAAAAAATCCCAAGCCCCGGGGTCACAATTTCAGAAAAAATCTGACTTTTGGGAATTCACTCAAAAATGGTGTCCAACGGTTGCAAATGCTCCCCTGAATGGTTTGGTGGTCGAAACAGAAGGCTTTTTATCACAGGACAAGAAATCAGCCCTCGACAACTTAACCGGCAGAATTTTTTTTTTTTGAAAAAATCCCTAAGCCCCGGGGTCACAATTTCAGAAAAAATCTGACTTTTGGGAATTCACTCAAAAATGGTGCCCAACGGTTGCAAATGCTCCCCTGAAAGGTTTGGCGTTCGAAACAGAAGGCTTATTATCACAGGACAAGAAATCAGACCTCCACAACTTAACCGGCAGAAAAATTTTTTTTAAAAAAATCCCAAGCCCCGGGGTCACAATATCAGAAAAATTCTGACTTTCGGGAATTCACTCAAAAATGGTGCCCAACGGTTGCAAATGCTCCCCTGAAAGGTTTGGCGGTCGAAACAGAAGGCTTTTTATCACAGGACAAGAAATCAGCCCTCGACAACTTAACCGGCAGAATTTTTTTTTTTGAAAAAATCCCAAGCCCCGGGGTCACAATTTCAGAAAAAATCTGACTTTTGGGAATTCACTCAAAAATGGTGCCCAACGGTTGCAAATGCTCCCCTGAATGGTTTGGTGGTCGAAACAGAAGGCTTTTTATCACGGGACAAGAAATCAGACCTCCACAACTTAACCGGCAGAAAAATATTTTTTTGAAAAAATCCCAAGCCCCGGGATCACAATTTCAGAAAAAATCTGACTTTCGGGAATTCACTCAAAAATAGTGCCCAACGGTTGCAAATGCTCCCCTGAATGCTTTGGCGGTCAAAACAGAAGGCTTATTATCACAGGTCAAGAAATCAGCCCTCCACAACTTAACCGGCAGAAAAATATTTTTTTGAAAAAATCCCAAGCCCCGGGGTCACAATTTCAGAAAAAATCTGACTTTCGGGAATTCACTCAAAAATGGTGCCCAACGGTTGCAAATGCTCCCCTGAAAAGTTTGGCGGTCGAAACCGAAGGCTTTTTATCACAGGACAAGAAATCAGCCCTCGACAACTTAACCGGCAGAAATTTTTTTTTTTGAAAAAATCCCTAAGCCCCGGGGTCACAATTTCAGAAAAAATCTGACTTTTGGGAATTCACTCAAAAATGGTGCCCAACGGTTGCAAATGCTCCCCTGAAAGGTTTGGTGGTCGAAACGGAAGGCTTTTTATCACGGGACAAGAAATCAGACCTCCACAACTTAACCGGCAGAAAAATATTTTTTCGAAAAAATCCCAAGCCCCGGGGTCACAATTTCGGAAAAAATCTGACTTTCGGGAATTCACTCATAAATGGTGCCCAACGGTTGCAAATGCTCCCCTGAAAGGTTTGGTGGTCGAAACGGAAGGCTTTTTATCATGGGACAAGAAATCAGACCTCCACAACTTAACCGGCAGAAAAATATTTTTTTGAAAAAATCCCAAGCCCCGGGGTCACAATTTCAGAAAAAATCTGACTTTCGGGAATTCACTCAAAAATGGTGCCCAACGATTGCAAATGCTCCCCTGAAAGGTTTGGCGGTCGAAACAGAAGGCTTTTTATCACAGGACAAGAAATCAGCTCTCGACAACTTAACCGGGAGAAATTTTTTTTTCAAAAAATCCCTAAGCCCCGGGGTCACAATTTCAGAAAAAATCTGACTTTTGGGAATTCACTCAAAAATGGTGCCCAGCGGTTGCAAATGCTCCCCTGAAAGGTTTGGCGGTCGAAACAGAAGGCTTTTTATCACAGGACAAGAAATCAGCCCTCGACAACTTAAGAGGCAGAAATTTTTTTTTTGAAAAAATCCCTAAGCCCCGGGGTCACAATTTCAGAAAAAATCTGACTTTTGGGAATTCACTCAAAAATGGTGCCCAACGGTTGCAAATGCTCCCCTGAATGGTTTGGTGGTCGAAACAGAAGGCTTTTTATCACGGGACAAGAAATCAGACCTCCACAACTTAACCGGTAGAAAAATATTTTTTTGAAAAAATCCCAAGCCCCGGGGTCACAATTTCAGAAAAAAACTGACTTTCGGGAATTCACTCATAAATGGTGCCCAACGGTTGCAAATGCTCCCCTGAAAGGTATGAGGTCGAAACGGAAGGCATTTTATCACGGGACAAGAAATCAGACCTCCACAACTTAACCGGCAGAAAAATATTTTTTCGAAAAAATCCCAAGCCCCGGGGTCACAATATCAGAAAAAATCTGACTTTCGGGAATTCACTCAAAAATGGTGTCCAATGGTTGCAAAGGCTCCCCTGAAAGATTTGGTGGTCCAAACAGAAGGCTTTTTATCACGGGACAAGAAATCAGACCTCTACAACTTAACCGGCAGAAATATTTTTTTGGAAAAAATCCCTAAGCCCCGGGGTCACAATTTCAGAAAAAATCTGACTTTTGGGAATTCACTCAAAAATGGTGTCCAACGGTTGCAAGTACTCCCCTGAATGGTTTGGTGGTAGAAACAGAAGGCTTTTTATCACAGGACAAGAAATCAGCCCTCGACAACTTAACCGGCAGAATTTTTTTTTTTGAAAAAATCCCTAAGCCCCGGGGTCACAATTTCAGAAAAAATCTGACTTTCGGGAATTCACTCAAAAATGGTGCCCAACGGTTGCAAATGCTCCCCTGAATGGTTTGGTGGTCGAAACAGAAGGCTTTTTATGACAGGACAAGAAATCAGCCCTCGACAACTTAACCGGCAGAATTTTTTTTTTTGAAAAAACCCCAAGCCCCGGGGTCACAATATCAGAAAAATTCTGACTTTCGGGAATTCACTCAAAAATGGTGCCCAACGGTTGCAAATGCTCCCCTGAATGGTTTGGTGGTCGAAACAGAAGGCTTTTTATCACAGGACAAAAAAACAGCCCTCGACAACTTAACCGGCAGAAAAATATTTTTTCGAAAAAATCCCAAGCCCCGGGGTCACAATATCAGAAAAAATCTGACTTTCGGGAATTCACTCAAAAATGGTGTCCAATGGTTGCAAAGGCTCCCCTGAAAGATTTGGTGGTCAAAACAGAAGGCTTTTTATCACGGGACAAGAAATCAGACCTCTACAACTTAACCGGCAGAATTTTTTTTTTTTGACAAAATCCCAAGCCCCGGGGGCACAATTTCAGAAAAAATCTGACTTTTGGAAATTGACTCAAAAATGGTGCCCAACGGTTGCAAATGCTCCCCTGAAAGGTTTGGCGGTCGAAACAGAATGCTTCTTATCACAGGACAAGAAATCAGACCTCCACAACTTAACCGGCAGAAAAATATTTTTTTGAAAAAATCCCAAGCCCCGGGGTCACAATATCAGAAAAAATCTGACTTTCGGGAATTCACTCAAAAATGGTGCCCAACGGTTGCAAATGCTCCCCTGAATGGTTTGGTGGTCGAAACAGACGGCTTTTTATCACAGGACAAGAAATCAGCCTTCGACAACTTAACCGGCAGAAATTTTTTTTTTGAAAAAATCCCTAAGCCCCGGGGTCACAATTTCAGAAAAAAATCTGACTTTTGGGAATTCACTCAAAAATGGTGCCCAACGGTTGCAAATGCTCCCCTGAATGGTTTGGTGGTCGAAACAGAAGGCTTTTTATCACAGGACAAGAAATCAGCCCTCGACAACTTAACCGGCAGAAATTTTTTTTTTGAAAAAATCCCTAAGCCCTGGGGTTACAATTTCAGAAAAAATCTGACTTTTGGGAATTCACTCAAAAATGGTGCCCAACGGTTGCAAATGCTCCCCTGAAAGGTTTGGCGGTCGAAACAGAAGGCTTATTATCACAGGACAAGAAATCAGACCTCCACAACTTAACCGGCAGAAAAATATTTTTTTGAAAAAATCCCAAGCCCCGGGGTCACAATATCAGAAAAAATCTGACTTTCGGGAATTCACTCAAAAATGGTGCCCAACGGTTGCAAATGCTCCCCTGAAAGGTTTGGCGGTCGAAACAGAAGGCTTTTTATCACAGGACAAGAAATCAGCCCTCGACAACTTAACCGGCAGAAATTTTTTTTTTGAAAAAATCCCAAGCCCCGGGGTCACAATTTCAGAAAAAATATGACTTTTGGGAATTGACAAAAAAGGTGCCCAACGGTTGCAAATGCTCCCCTGATAGGTTTGGTGGTCGAAACAGAATGCTTTTTAACACGGGACAAGAAATCAGACCTCCACAACTTAACCGGCAGAAAAATATTTTTTTGAAAAAATGCCAAGCCCCGGGGTCACAATTTCAGAAAAAATCTGACTTTCGGGAATTCACTCAAAAATGGTGTCCAATGGTTGCAAAGGCTCCCGTGAAAGGTTTGGCGGTCGAAACAGAAGGCTTTTTATCACAGGACAAGAAATCAGCCCTCGACAACTTAACCGGCAGAATTTTTTTTTCGAAAAAATCCCAAGCCCCGGGGTCACAATTTCAGAAAAAATCTGACTTTTGGGAATTGACTCAAAAAAGGTGCCCAACGGTTGCAAATGCTCCCCTGATAGGTTTGGTGGTCGAAACAGAATGCTTTTTACCACGGGACAAGAAATCAGACCTCCACAACTTAACCGGCAGAAAAATATTTTTTTGAAAAAATGCCAAGCCCCGGGGTCACAATTTCAGAAAAAATCTGACTTTCGGGAATTCACTCAAAAATGGTGTCCAACGGTTGCAAATGCTCCCCTGAAAGGTTTGGCGGTCGAAACAGAAGGCTTTTTATCACAGGACAAGAAATCAGCCCTCGACAACTTAACCGGCAGAAAAATATTTTTTTGAAAAAATCCCAAGCCCCGGGGTCACAATTTCAGAAAAAATCTGACTTTTGGGAATTCACTCATAAATGGTGCCCAACGGTTGCAAATGCTCCCCTGAAAGGTTTGGCGGTCGAAACAGAAGGCTTATTATCACAGGACAAGAAATCAGACCTCCACAACTTAAACGGCAGAATTTTTTTTTTTTGAAAAAATCCCTAAGCCCCGGCGTCACAATTTCGGAAAAAATCTGACTTTCGGGAATTCACTCATAAATGGTGCCCAACGGTTGCAAATGCTCCCCTGAAAGGTTTGGCGGTCGAAACGGAAGGCTTTTTATCACAGGACAAGAAATCAGCCCTCGACAACTTAACCGGCAGAAATTTTTTTTTTGAAAACATCCCTAAGCCCCGGGGTCACAATTTCAGAAAAAATCTGACTTTTGGGAATTCATTCAAAAATGGTGCCCAACGGTTGCAAATGCTCCCCTGAAAGGTTTGGCGGTCGAAACAGAAGGCTTTTTATCACAGGACAAGAAATCAGCCCTCGACAACTTATCCGGAAGAAATTTTTTTTTTAAAAAAAATCCCAAGCCCCGGGGTCACAATTTCAGAAAAAATCTGACTTTTGGGAATTCACTCAAAAATGGTGCCCAACGGTTGCAAATGCTCCCCTGAAAGGTTTGGTGGTCAAAACGGAAGGCTTTTTATCACAGGACAAGAAATCAGCCCTCGACAACTTAACCGAGAGAAATTTTTTTTTTTGAAAAAATCCCAAGCCCCGGGGTCACAATTTCAGAAAAAATCTGACTTTCGGGAATTCACTCAAAAATGGTGCCCAACGGTTGCAAATGCTCCCCTGATAGGTTTGGTGGTCGAAACAGAATGCTTTTTACCACGGGACAAGAAATCAGACCTCCACAACTTTACCGGCAGAAAAATATTTTTTTGAAAAAAATCCCAAGCCCCGGGGTCACAATTTCAGAAAAAAACTGACTTTCGGGAATTCACTCATAAATGGTGCCCAACGGTTCAAATGCTCCCCTGAAAGGTTTGGCGGTCGAAACAGAAGGCTTTTTATCACAGGACAAGAAATCAGCCCTCGACAACTTAACCGGCAGAAATTTTTTTTTTGAAAAAATCCCTAAGCCCCGGGGTCACAATTTCAGAAAAAATCTGACTTTTGGGAATTCACTCAAAAATGGTGCCCAACGGTTGCAAATGCTCCCCTGAAAGGTTTGGCGGTCGAAACAGAAGGCTTTTTATCACAGGACAAGAAATCAGCCCTCGACAACTTAACCGGCAGAAATTTTTTTTTTTGAAAGAATCCCAAGACCCGGGGTCACAATTTCAGAAAAAATATGACTTTTGGGAATTGACTCAAAAATGGTGCCCAACGGTTGCAAATGCTCCCCTGATAGGTTTGGTGGTCGAAACAGAATGCTTTTTACCACGGGACAAGAAATCAGACCTCACAACTTAACCGGCAGAAAAATATTTTTTTGAAAAAATCCCAAGCCCCGGGGTCACAATTTCAGAAAAAATCTGACTTTCGGGAATTCACTCAAAAATGGTGCCCAACGGTTGCAAATGCTCCCCTGAAAGGTTTGGCGGTCGAAACAGAAGGCTTTTTATCACAGGACAAAAAAACAGCCCTCGACAACTTAACCGGCAGAAAAATATTTTTTCGAAAAAATCCCAAGCCCCGGGGTCACAATATCAGAAAAAATCTGACTTTCGGGAATTCACTCAAAAATGGTGTCCAATGGTTGCAAAGGCTCCCCTGAAAGATTTGGTGGTCAAAACAGAAGGCTTTTTATCACGGGACAAGAAATCAGACCTCGACAACTTAACCGGCAGAAATTTTTTTTTTTGACAAAATCCCAAGCCCCGGGGGCACAATTTCAGAAAAAATCTGACTTTTGGAAATTGACTCAAAAATGGTGCCCAACGGTTGCAAATGCTCCCCTGAAAGGTTTGGCGGTCGAAACAGAATGCTTATTATCACAGGACAAGAAATCAGACCTCCACAACTTAACCGGCAGAAAAATATTTTTTTGAAAAAATCCCAAGCCCCGGGGTCACAATATCAGAAAAAATCTGACTTTCGGGAATTCACTCAAAAATGGTGCCCAACGGTTGCAAATGCTCCCCTGAATGGTTTGGTGGTCGAAACAGACGGCTTTTTATCACAGGACAAGAAATCAGCCTTCGACAACTTAACCGGCAGAAATTTTTTTTTTGAAAAAATCCCTAAGCCCCGGGGTCACAATTTCAGAAAAAATCTGACTTTTGGGAATTCACTCAAAAATGGTGCCCAACGGTTGCAAATGCTCCCCTGAATGGTTTGGTGGTCGAAACAGAAGGCTTTTTATCACAGGACAAGAAATCAGCCCTCGACAACTTAACCGGCAGAAATTTTTTTTTTCAAAAAATTCCTAAGCCCTGGGGTTACAATTTCAGAAAAAATCTGACTTTTGGGAATTCACTCAAAAATGGTGCCCAACGGTTGCAAATGCTCCCCTGAAAGGTTTGGCGGTCGAAACAGAAGGCTTATTATCACAGGACAAGAAATCAGACCTCCACAACTTAACCGGCAGAAAAATATTTT
Source organism: Podarcis tiliguerta (assembly GCF_965153285.1). Classification (NCBI taxonomy): domain Eukaryota; kingdom Metazoa; phylum Chordata; class Lepidosauria; order Squamata; family Lacertidae; genus Podarcis; species Podarcis tiliguerta. The sequence goes on along the minus strand of NW_028148686.1, from coordinate 253,609 downwards.
TTTGAAAAAATCCCAAGCCCCGGGGTCACAATATCAGAAAAAATCTGACTTTCGGGAATTCACTCAAAAATGGTGCCCAACGGTTGCAAATGCTCCCCTGAATGGTTTGGTGGTCGAAACAGAAGGCTTTTTATCACAGGACAAGAAATCAGCCCTCGACAACTTAACCGGCAGAAATTTTTTTTTTGAAAAAATCCCAAGCCCCGGGGTCACAATTTCAGAAAAAATATGACTTTTGGGAATTGACTCAAAAATGGTGCCCAACGGTTGCAAATGCTCCCCTGATAGGTTTGGTGGTCGAAACAGAATGCTTTTTACCACGGGATAAGAAATCAGACCTCCACAACTTAACCGGCAGAAAAATATTTTTTTGAAAAAATCCCAAGCCCAGGGGTCACAATTTCAGAAAAAATCTGACTTTCGGGAATTCACTCATAAATGGTGCCCAACGGTTGCAAATGCTCCCGTGAAAGGTTTGGCGGTCGAAACAGAAGGCTTTTTATCACAGGGCAAGAAATCAGCCCTCGACAACTTAACCGGCAGAAATTTTTTTTTTGAAAAAATCCCAAGCCCCGGGGTCACAATTTCAGAAAAAATCTGACTTTTGGGAATTGACAAAAAAGGTGCCCAACGGTTGCAAATGCTCCCCTGATAGGTTTGGTGGTCGAAACAGAATGCTTTTTAACACGGGACAAGAAATCAGACCTCCACAACTTAACCGGCAGAAAAATATTTTTTTGAAAAAATGCCAAGCCCCGGGGTCACAATTTCAGAAAAAATCTGACTTTCGGGAATTCACTCAAAAATGGTGCCCAACGGTTGCAAATGCTCCCCTGAAAGGTTTGGCGGTCGAAACAGAAGGCTTTTTATCACAGGACAAAAAAACAGCCCTCGACAACTTAACCGGCAGAAAAATATTTTTTCGAAAAAATCCCAAGCCCCGGGGTCACAATATCAGAAAAAATCTGACTTTCGGGAATTCACTCAAAAATGGTGTCCAATGGTTGCAAAGGCTCCCCTGAAAGATTTGGTGGTCAAAACAGAAGGCTTTTTATCACGGGACAAGAAATCAGACCTCTACAACTTAACCGGCAGAATTTTTTTTTTTGACAAAATCCCAAGCCCCGGGGGCACAATTTCAGAAAAAATCTGACTTTTGGAAATTGACTCAAAAATGGTGCCCAACGGTTGCAAATGCTCCCCTGAAAGGTTTGGCGGTCGAAACAGAATGCTTATTATCACAGGACAAGAAATCAGACCTCCACAACTTAACCGGCAGAAAAATATTTTTTTGAAAAAATCCCAAGCCCCGGGGTCACAATATCAGAAAAAATCTGACTTTCGGGAATTCACTCAAAAATGGTGCCCAACGGTTGCAAATGCTCCCCTGAATGGTTTGGTGGTCGAAACAGACGGCTTTTTATCACAGGACAAGAAATCAGCCTTCGACAACTTAACCGGCAGAAATTTTTTTTTTGAAAAAATCCCTAAGCCCCGGGGTCACAATTTCAGAAAAAATCTGACTTTTGGGAATTCACTCAAAAATGGTGCCCAACGGTTGCAAATGCTCCCCTGAATGGTTTGGTGGTTCGAAACAGAAGGCTTTTTATCACAGGACAAGAAATCAGCCCTCGACAACTTAACCGGCAGAAATTTTTTTTTTCAAAAAATTCCTAAGCCCTGGGGTTACAATTTCAGAAAAAATCTGGCTTTTGGGAATTCACTCAAAAATGGTGCCCAACGGTTGCAAATGCTCCCCTGAAAGGTTTGGCGGTCGAAACAGAAGGCTTTTTATCACAGGACAAGAAATCAGCCCTCGACAACTTAACCGGCAGAAATTTTTTTTTTGAAAAAATCCCAAGCCTCGGGGTCACAATTTCAGAAAAAATCTGACTTTTGGGAATTCACTCAAAAATGGTGCCCAACGGTTGCAAATGCTCCCCTGATAGGTTTGGTGGTCGAAACAGAATGCTTTTTACCACGGGATAAGAAATCAGACCTCCACAACTTAACCGGCAGAAAAATATTTTTTTGAAAAAATCCCAAGCCCCGGGGTCACAATTTCAGAAAAAATCTGACTTTCGGGAATTCACTCATAAATGGTGCCCAACGGTTGCAAATGCTCCCGTGAAAGGTTTGGCGGTCGAAACAGAAGGCTTTTTATCACAGGACAAGAAATCAGCCCTCGACAACTTAACCGGCAGAAATTTTTTTTTAAAAAAAATCCCAAGCCCCGGGGTCACAATTTCAGAAAAAATCTGACTTTTGGGAATTGACAAAAAAGGTGCCCAACGGTTGCAAATGCTCCCCTGATAGGTTTGGTGGTCGAAACAGAATGCTTTTTAACACGGGACAAGAAATCAGACCTCCACAACTTATCCGGCAGAAAAATATTTTTTTGAAAAAATGCCAAGCCCCGGGGTCACAATTTCAGAAAAAATCTGACTTTCGGGAATTCACTCAAAAAAGGTGCCCAACGGTTGCAAATGCTCCCCTGAAAGGTTTGTCGGTCGAAACAGAAGGCTTTTTATCACAGGACAAGAAATCAGCCCTCGACAACTTAACCGGCAGAAATTTTTTTTTTGAAAAAATCCCTAAGCCCCGGGGTCACAATATCAGAAAAAATCTGACTTTCGGGAATTCACTCAAAAATGGTGCCCAACGGTTGCAAATGCTCCCCTGAATGGTTTGGTGGTCGAAACAGACGGCTTTTTATCACAGGACAAGAAATCAGCCTTCGACAACTTAACCGGCAGAATTTTTTTTTTTGAAAAAATCCCTAAGCCCCGGGGTCACAATTTCAGAAAAAATCTGACTTTTGGGAATTCACTCAAAAATGGTGCCCAACGGTTGCAAATGCTCCCCTGAATGGTTTGGTGGTCGAAACAGAATGCTTTTTACCACGGGACAAGAAATCAGACCTCCACAACTTAACCGGCAGAAAAATATTTTTTTGAAAAAATCCCAAGCCCCGGGGTCACAATTTCAGAAAAAATCTGACTTTCGGGAATTCACTCATAAATGGTGCCCAACGGTTGCAAATGCTCCCCTGAAAGGTTTGGTGGTCGAAACAGAATGCTTTTTACCACGGGACAAGAAATCAGACCTCCACAACTTAACCGGCAGAAAAATATTTTTTTGAAAAAATCCCAAGCCCCGGGGTCACAATATCAGAAAAAATCTGACTTTCGGGAATTCACTCAAAAATGGTGTCCAATGGTTGCAAAGGCTCCCGTGAAAGGTTTGGCGGTCGAAACAGAAGGCTTTTTATCACAGGACAAGAAATCAGCCCTCGACAACTTAACCGGCAGAAATTTTTTTTTTGAAAAAGTCCCAAGCCCCGGGGTCACAATTTCAGAAAAAATCTGACTTTTGGGAATTGACAGAAAAGGTGCCCAACGGTTGCAAATGCTCCCCTGATAGGTTTGGTGGTCGAAACAGAATGCTTTTTAACACGGGACAAGAAATCAGACCTCCACAACTTAACCGGCAGAAAAATATTTTTTTGAAAAAATGCCAAGCCCCGGGGTCACAATTTCAGAAAAAATCTGACTTTCGGGAATTCACTCAAAAATGGTGCCCAACGGTTGCAAATGCTCCCCTGAAAGGTTTGGCGGTCGAAACAGAAGGCTTTTTATCACAGGACAAGAAATCAGCCCTCGACAACTTAACAGGCAGAAATTTTTTTTTTGAAAAAATCCCTAAGCCCCGGGGTCACAATTTCAGAAAAAATCGGACTTTTGGGAATTCACTCAAAAATGGTAGCCCAACGGTTGCAAATGCTCCCCTGAATGGTTTGGTGGTCGAAACAGAAGGCTTTTTATCACGGGACAAGAAATCAGACCTCCACAACTTAACCGGCAGAAAAAAATTTTTTTGAAAAAATCCCAAGCCCCGGGGTCACAATTTCAGAAAAAATCTGACTTTCGGGAATTCACTCAAAAATGGTGCCCAACGGTTGCAAACCCTCCCCTGAAAGGTTTGGCGGTCGAAACGGAAGGCATTTTATCACGGGACAAGAAATCAGACCTCTACAACTTAACCGGCAGAATTTTTTTTTTAAAAAAAATCCCAAGCCCCGGGGTCACAATTTCACAAAAAATCTGACTTTTGGGAATTGACTCAAAAATGGTGCCCAACGGTTGCAAATGCTCCCCTGAATGGTTTGGTGGTCGAAACAGAAGGCTTTTTATCACAGGACAAGAAATCAGCCCTCGACAACTTAACCGGCAGAAATTTTTTTTTTGAAAAAATCCCTAAGCCCTGGGGTTACAATTTCAGAAAAAATCTGACTTTTGGGAATTCACTCAAAAATGGTGCCCAACGGTTGCAAATGCTCCCCTGAAAGGTTTGGCGGTCGAAACAGAAGGCTTATTATCACAGGACAAGAAATCAGACCTCCACAACTTAACCGGCAGAAAAATATTTTTTTGAAAAAATCCCAAGCCCCGGGGTCACAATATCAGAAAAAATCTGACTTTCGGGAATTCACTCAAAAATGGTGCCCAACGGTTGCAAATGCTCCCCTGAATGGTTTGGTGGTCGAAACAGAAGGCTTTTTATCACAGGACAAGAAATCAGCCCTCGACAACTTAACAGGCAGAAATTTTTTTTTTGAAAAAATCCAAAGCCCCGGGGTCACAATTTCAGAAAAAATCTGACTTTTGGGAATTGACTCAAAAATGGTGCCCAACGGTTGCAAATGCTCCCCTGATAGGTTTGGTGGTCGAAACAGAATGCTTTTTACCACGGGACAAGAAATCAGACCTCCACAACTTAACCGGCAGAAAAATATTTTTTTGAAAAAATCCCAAGCCCCGGGGTCACAATTTCAGAAAAAATCTGACTTTCGGGAATTCACTCATAAATGGTGCCCAACGGTTGCAAATGCTCCCCTGAAAGGTTTGGTGGTCGAAACAGAATGCTTTTTACCACGGGACAAGAAATCAGACCTCCACAACTTAACCGGCAGAAAAATATTTTTTTGAAAAAATCCCAAGCCCCAGGGTCACAATATCAGAAAAAATCTGACTTTCGGGAATTCACTCAAAAATGGTGTCCAATGGTTGCAAATGCTCCCCTGAAAGGTTTGGCGGTCGAAACAGAAGGCTTTTTATCACAGGACAAGAAATCAGCCCTCGACAACTTAACAGGCAGAAATTTTTTTTTTGAAAAAATCCCTAAGCCCCGGGGTCACAATTTCAGAAAAAATCTGACTTTTGGGAATTCACTCAAAAATGGTGCCCAACGGTTGCAAATGCTCCCCTGAATGGTTTGGTGGTCGAAACAGAAGGCTTTTTATCACGGGACAAGAAATCAGACCTCCACAACTTAAAAGGCAGAAAAATATTTTTTTGAAAAAATCCCAAGCCCCGGGGTCACAATTTCAGAAAAAATCTGACTTTCGGGAATTCACTCAAAAATGGTGCCCAACGGTTGCAAACCCTCCCCTGAAAGGTTTGGCGGTCGAAACGGAAGGCATTTTATCACGGGACAAGAAATCAGACCTCTACAACTTAACCGGCAGAATTTTTTTTTTTGAAAAAATCCCAAGCCCCGGGGTCACAATTTCAGAAAAAATCTGACTTTTGGGAATTGACTCAAAAATGGTGTCCAACGGTTGCAAATGCTCCCCTGAATGGTTTGGTGGTCGAAACAGAAGGCTTTTTATCACAGGACAAGAAATCAGCCCTAGACAACTTAACCGGCAGAAATTTTTTTTTTGAAAAAATCCCTAAGCCCCGGGGTCACAATTTCAGAAAAAATCTGACTTTTGGGAATTCACTCAAAAATGGTGCCCAACGGTTGCAAATGCTCCCCTGAAAGGTTTGGCGGTCGAAACGGAAGGCTTTTTACCACGGGACAAGAAATCAGACCTCCACAACTTAACCGGCAGAAAAATATTTTTTTGAAAATATCCCAAGACCCGGGGTCACAATTTCAGAAAAAATCTGACTTTTGGGAATTGACTCAAAAATGGTGCCCAACGGTTGCAAATGCTCCCCTGATAGGTTTGGTGGTCGAAACAGAATGCTTTTTACCACGGGACAAGAAATCAGACCTCCACAACTTAACCGGCAGAAAAATATTTTTTTGAAAAAATCCCAAGCCCCGGGGTCACAATTTCAGAAAAAACCTGACTTTTGGGAATTGACTCAAAAATGGTGCCCAACGGTTGCAAATGCTCCCCTGATAGGTTTGGTGGTCGAAACAGAATGCTTTTCACCACGGGACAAGAAATTAGACCTCCACAACTTAACCGGCAGAAATTTTTTTTTTGAAAAAATCCCAAGCCCCGGGGTCACAATTTCAGAAAAAATCTGACTTTCGGGAATTCACTCATAAATGGTGCCCAACGGTTGCAAATGCTCCCCTGATAGGTTTGGTGGTCGAAACAGAATGCTTTTTACCACGGGACAAGAAATCAGACCTCCACAACTTAACCGGCAGAAAAATATTTTTTTGAAAAAATCCCAAGCCCCGGGGTCACAATATCAGAAAAAATCTGACTTTCGGGAATTCACTCAAAAATGGTGTCCAATGGTTGCAAAGGATCCCCTGAAAGGTTTGGCGGTCGAAACAGAAGGCTTTTTATCACAGGACAAGAAATCAGCCCTCGACAACTTAACCGGCAGAAATTTTTTTTTTTAAAAAATCCCAAGCCCCGGGGTCACAATTTCAGAAAAAATCTGACTTTTGGGAATTGACTCAAAAATGGTGCCCAACGGTTGCAAATGCTCCCCTGATAGGTTTGGTGGTCGAAACAGAATGCTTTTTACCACGGGACAAGAAATCAGACCTCCACAACTTAACCGGCAGAAAAATATTTTTTTGAAAAAATGCCAAGCCCTGGGGTCACAATTTCAGAAAAAAATCTGACTTTCGGGAATTCACTCAAAAATGGTGCCCAACGGTTGCAAACCCTCCCCTGAAAGGTTTGGTGGTCGAAACGGAAGGCATTTTATCACGGGACAAGAAATCAGACCTCTACAACTTAACCGGCAGAAAAATATTTTTTTGAAAAAATCCCAAGCCCCGGGGTCACAATATCAGAAAAAATCTGACTTTCGGGAATTCACTCAAAAATGGTGTCCAATGGTTGCAAAGGATCCCCTGAAAGGTTTGGCGGTCGAAACAGAAGGCTTTTTATCACAGGACAAGAAATCAGCCCTCGACAACTTAACCGGCAGAAATTTTTTTTTTGAAAAAATCCCAAGCCCCGGGGTCACAATTTCAGAAAAAATCTGACTTTTGGGAATTGACTCAAAAATGGTGCCCAACGGTTGCAAATGCTCCCCTGATAGGTTTGGTGGTCGAAACAGAATGCTTTTTACCACGGGACAAGAAATCAGACCTCCACAACTTAACCGGCAGAAAAATATTTTTTTGAAAAAATGCCAAGCCCTGGGGTCACAATTTCAGAAAAAAATCTGACTTTCGGGAATTCACTCAAAAATGGTGCCCAACGGTTGCAAACCCTCCCCTGAAAGGTTTGGCGGTCGAAACGGAAGGCATTTTATCACGGGACAAGAAATCAGACCTCTACAACTTAACCGGCAGAATATTTTTTTTTGAAAAAATCCCAAGCCCCGGGGTCACAATTTCAGAAAAAAATTGACTTTTGGGAATTGACTCAAAAATGGTGCCCAACGGTTGCAAATGCTCCCCTGAAAGGTTTGGCGGTCGAAACAGAAGGCTTATTATCAGAGGACAAGAAATCAGACCTCCACAACTTAACCAGCAGAAAAATATTTTTTTGAAAAAATCCCAAGCCCCGGGGTCACAATATAAGAAAAAATCTGACTTTCGGGAATTCACTCAAAAATGGTGCCCAACGGTTGCAAATGCTCCCCTGAATGGTTTGGTGGTCGAAACAGAAGGATTTTTATCACAGGACAAGAAATCAGCCCTCGACAACTTAACCGGCAGAAATTTTTTTTTTTGAAAAAATCCCTAAGCCCCGGGGTCACAATTTCAGAAAAAATCTGACTTTTGGGAATTCACTCAAAAATGGTGCCCAACGGTTGCAAATGCTCCCCTGAAAGGTTTGGTGGTCGAAACAGAATGCTTTTTACCACGGGACAAGAAATCAGACCTCCACAACTTAACCGGCAGAAAAATATTTTTTTGAAAAAATCCCAAGCCCCGGGGTCACAATTTCAGAAAAAATCTGACTTTGGGGAATTCACTCAAAAATGGTGCCCAACGGTTGCAAATGCTCCCCTGAAAGGTTTGGCAGTCGAAACAGAAGGCTTTTTATCACAGGACAAGAAATCAGCCCTCCACAACTTAACCGGCAGAAATTTTTTTTTTGAAAATATCCCAAGCCCCGGGGTCACAATTTCAGAAAAAATCTGACTTTTGGGAATTGACTCAAAAATGGTGCCCAACGGTTGCAAATGCTCCCCTGATAGGTTTGGTGGTCGAAACAGAATGCTTTTTACCACGGGACAAGAAATCAGACCTCCACAACTTAACCGGCAGAAAAATATTTTTTTGAAAAAATCCCAAGCCCCGGGGTCACAATTTCAGAAAAAATCTGACTTTCGGGAATTCACTCAAAAATGGTGCCCAACGGTTGCAAACCCTCCCCTGAAAGGTTTGGCGGTCGAAACGGAAGGCATTTTATCACGGGACAAGAAATCAGACCTCTACAACTTAACCGGCAGAATTTTTTTTTTTGAAAAAATCCCAAGCCCCGGGGTCACAATTTCAGAAAAAATCTGACTTTTGGGAATTCACTCAAAAATGGTGTCCAATGGTTGCAAATGCTCCCCTGAAAGGTTTTGCGGTCGAAACAGAAGGCTTTTTATCACAGGACAAGAAATCAGCCCTCTACAACTTAACCGGCAGAAATTTTTTTTTTGAAAAAATCCTAAGCCCCGGGGTCACAATTTCAGAAAAAATCTGACTTTTGGGAATTGACTCAAAAATGGTGCCCAACGGTTGCAAATGCTCCCCTGAAAGGTTTGGTGGTCGAAACAGAATGCTTTTCACCACGGGACAAGAAATCAGACCTCCACAACTTAACCGGCAGAAATTTTTTTTTAAAAAAAATCCCAAGCCCCGGGGTCACAATTTCAGAAAAAATCTGACTTTCGGGAATTCACTCATAAATGGTGCCCAACGGTTGCAAATGCTCCCCTGAAAGGTTTGGTGGTCGAAACAGAAGGCTTTTTATCACGGGACAAGAAATCAGACCTCCACAACTTAACCGGCAGAAAAATATTTTTTTGAAAAAATCCCAAGCCCCGGGGTCACAATATCAGAAAAAATCTGACTTTCGGGAATTCACTCAAAAATGGTGCCCAATGGTTGCAAAGGCTCCCCTGAAAGGTTTGGCGGTCGAAACAGAAGGCTTTTTATCACAGGACAAGAAATCAGCCCTCGACAACTTAACCGGCAGAAATTTTTTTTTTGAAAAAATCCCAAGCCCCGGGGTCACAATTTCAGAAAAAATCTGACTTTTGGGAATTGACTCAAAAATGGGGCCCAACGGTTGGAAATGCTCCCCTGATAGGTTTGGTGGTCGAAACAGAATGCTTTTTACCACGGGACAAGAAATCAGACCTCCACAACTTAACCGGCAGAAAAATATTTTTTTGAAAAAATGCCAAGCCCCGGGGTCACAATTTCAGAAAAAATCTGACTTTCGGGAATTCACTCAAAAATGGTGTCCAACGGTTGCAAATGCTCCCCTGAAAGGTTTGGCGGTCGAAACAGAAGGCTTTTTATCACAGGACAAGAAATCAGCCCTCGACAACTTAACCGGCAGAAATTTTTTTTTTGAAAAAATCCCAAGCCCCGGGGTCACAATTTCAGAAAAAATCTGACTTTTGGGAATTGACTCAAAAATGGTGCCCAACGGTTGCAAATGCTCCCCTGATAGGTTTGGTGGTCGAAACAGAATGCTTTTTACCACGGGACAAGAAATCAGACCTCCACAACTTAACCGGCAGAAAAATATTTTTTTGAAAAAATGCCAAGCCCTGGGGTCACAATTTCAGAAAAAAATCTGACTTTCGGGAATTCACTCAAAAATGGTGCCCAACGGTTGCAAACCCTCCCCTGAAAGGTTTGGTGGTCGAAACGGAAGGCATTTTATCACGGGACAAGAAATCAGACCTCTACAACTTAACCGGCAGAAAAATATTTTTTTGAAAAAATCCCAAGCCCCGGGGTCACAATATCAGAAAAAATCTGACTTTCGGGAATTCACTCAAAAATGGTGTCCAATGGTTGCAAAGGATCCCCTGAAAGGTTTGGCGGTCGAAACAGAAGGCTTTTTATCACAGGACAAGAAATCAGCCCTCGACAACTTAACCGGCAGAAATTTTTTTTTTGAAAAAATCCCAAGCCCCGGGGTCACAATTTCAGAAAAAATCTGACTTTTGGGAATTGACTCAAAAATGGTGCCCAACGGTTGCAAATGCTCCCCTGATAGGTTTGGTGGTCGAAACAGAATGCTTTTTACCACGGGACAAGAAATCAGACCTCCACAACTTAACCGGCAGAAAAATATTTTTTTGAAAAAATGCCAAGCCCTGGGGTCACAATTTCAGAAAAAAATCTGACTTTCGGGAATTCACTCAAAAATGGTGCCCAACGGTTGCAAACCCTCCCCTGAAAGGTTTGGCGGTCGAAACGGAAGGCATTTTATCACGGGACAAGAAATCAGACCTCTACAACTTAACCGGCAGAATATTTTTTTTTGAAAAAATCCCAACCCCCGGGGTCACAATTTCAGAAAAAAATTGACTTTTGGGAATTGACTCAAAAATGGTGCCCAACGGTTGCAAATGCTCCCCTGAAAGGTTTGGCGGTCGAAACAGAAGGCTTATTATCAGAGGACAAGAAATCAGACCTCCACAACTTAACCAGCAGAAAAATATTTTTTTGAAAAAATCCCAAGCCCCGGGGTCACAATATAAGAAAAAATCTGACTTTCGGGAATTCACTCAAAAATGGTGCCCAACGGTTGCAAATGCTCCCCTGAATGGTTTGGTGGTCGAAACAGAAGGATTTTTATCACAGGACAAGAAATCAGCCCTCGACAACTTAACCGGCAGAAATTTTTTTTTTTGAAAAAATCCCTAAGCCCCGGGGTCACAATTTCAGAAAAAATCTGACTTTTGGGAATTCACTCAAAAATGGTGCCCAACGGTTGCAAATGCTCCCCTGAAAGGTTTGGTGGTCGAAACAGAATGCTTTTTACCACGGGACAAGAAATCAGACCTCCACAACTTAACCGGCAGAAAAATATTTTTTTGAAAAAATCCCAAGCCCCGGGGTCACAATTTCAGAAAAAATCTGACTTTGGGGAATTCACTCAAAAATGGTGCCCAACGGTTGCAAATGCTCCCCTGAAAGGTTTGGCGGTCGAAACAGAAGGCTTTTTATCACAGGACAAGAAATCAGCCCTCCACAACTTAACCGGCAGAAATTTTTTTTTTGAAAATATCCCAAGCCCCGGGGTCACAATTTCAGAAAAAATCTGACTTTTGGGAATTGACTCAAAAATGGTGCCCAACGGTTGCAAATGCTCCCCTGATAGGTTTGGTGGTCGAAACAGAATGCTTTTTACCACGGGACAAGAAATCAGACCTCCACAACTTAACCGGCAGAAAAATATTTTTTTGAAAAAATCCCAAGCCCCGGGGTCACAATTTCAGAAAAAATCTGACTTTCGGGAATTCACTCAAAAATGGTGCCCAACGGTTGCAAACCCTCCCCTGAAAGGTTTGGCGGTCGAAACGGAAGGCATTTTATCACGGGACAAGAAATCAGACCTCTACAACTTAACCGGCAGAATTTTTTTTTTTGAAAAAATCCCAAGCCCCGGGGTCACAATTTCAGAAAAAATCTGACTTTTGGGAATTCACTCAAAAATGGTGTCCAATGGTTGCAAATGCTCCCCTGAAAGGTTTTGCGGTCGAAACAGAAGGCTTTTTATCACAGGACAAGAAATCAGCCCTCTACAACTTAACCGGCAGAAATTTTTTTTTTGAAAAAATCCTAAGCCCCGGGGTCACAATTTCAGAAAAAATCTGACTTTTGGGAATTGACTCAAAAATGGTGCCCAACGGTTGCAAATGCTCCCCTGAAAGGTTTGGTGGTCGAAACAGAATGCTTTTCACCACGGGACAAGAAATCAGACCTCCACAACTTAACCGGCAGAAATTTTTTTTTAAAAAAAATCCCAAGCCCCGGGGTCACAATTTCAGAAAAAATCTGACTTTCGGGAATTCACTCATAAATGGTGCCCAACGGTTGCAAATGCTCCCCTGAAAGGTTTGGTGGTCGAAACAGAAGGCTTTTTATCACGGGACAAGAAATCAGACCTCCACAACTTAACCGGCAGAAAAATATTTTTTTGAAAAAATCCCAAGCCCCGGGGTCACAATATCAGAAAAAATCTGACTTTCGGGAATTCACTCAAAAATGGTGCCCAATGGTTGCAAAGGCTCCCCTGAAAGGTTTGGCGGTCGAAACAGAAGGCTTTTTATCACAGGACAAGAAATCAGCCCTCGACAACTTAACCGGCAGAAATTTTTTTTTTGAAAAAATCCCAAGCCCCGGGGTCACAATTTCAGAAAAAATCTGACTTTTGGGAATTGACTCAAAAATGGGGCCCAACGGTTGGAAATGCTCCCCTGATAGGTTTGGTGGTCGAAACAGAATGCTTTTTACCACGGGACAAGAAATCAGACCTCCACAACTTAACCGGCAGAAAAATATTTTTTTGAAAAAATGCCAAGCCCCGGGGTCACAATTTCAGAAAAAATCTGACTTTTGGGAATTCACTCAAAAATGGTGCCCAACGGTTGCAAATGCTCCCCTGAAAGGTTTGGTGGTCGAAACAGAATGCTTTTTACCACGGGACAAGAAATCAGACCTCCACAACTTAACCGGCAGAAAAATATTTTTTTGAAAAAATCCCAAGCCCCGGGGTCACAATTTCAGAAAAAATCTGACTTTCGGGAATTCACTCAAAAATGGTGCCCAACGGTTGCAAACCCTCCCCTGAAAGGTTTGGTGGTCGAAACGGAAGGCATTTTATCACGGGACAAGAAATCAGACCTCTACAACTTAACCGGCAGAATTTTTTTTTTTGAAAAAATCCCAAGCCCCGGGTTCACAATTTCAGAAAAAATCTGACTTTTGGGAATTCACTCAAAAATGGTGCCCAACGGTTGCAAATGCTCCCCTGAAAGGTTTGGCGGTCGAAACGGAAGGCTTTTTACCACGGGACAAGAAATCAGACCTCCACAACTTAACCGGCAGAAAAATATTTTTTTGAAAAAATCCCAAGCCCCGGGGTCACAATATCAGAAAAAATCTGACTTTAGGGAATTCACTCAAAAATGGTGCCCAACGGTTGCAAATGCTCCCCTGAATGATTTGGTGGTCGAAACAGAAGGCTTTTTATCACAGGACAAGAAATCAGTCCTCCACAACTTAACCGGCAGAAAAATATTTTTTTGAAAAAATCCCAAGCCCCGGGGTCACAATTTCAGAAAAAATCTGACTTTCGGGAATTCACTCATGAATGGTGCCCAAAGGTTGCAAATGCTCCCCTGAAAGGTTTGGTGTTCGAAACGGAAGGCTTTTTATCACGGGACAAGAAATCAGCCCTCAACAACTTAACCGGCAGAAAAATATTTTTTCGAAAAAATCCCAAGCCCCGGGGTCACAATATCAGAAAAAATCTGACTTTCGGGAATTCACTCAAAAATGGTGTCCAATGGTTGCAAAGGCTCCCCTGAAAGATTTGGTCGTCGAAACAGAAGGCTTTTTACCACGGGACAAGAAATCAGACCTCCACAACTTAACCGGCAGAAAAATATTTTTTTGAAAAAATCCCAAGCCCCGGGGTCACAATTTCAGAAAAAATCTGACTTTCGGGAATTCACTCATAAATGGTGCCCAACGGTTGCAAATGCTCCCCTGAAAGGTTTGGTGGTCGAAACAGAATGCTTTTTACCACGGGACAAGAAATCAGACCTCCACAACTTAACCGGCAGAAAAATATTTTTTTGAAAAAATCCCAAGCCCCGGGGTCACAATATCAGAAAAAGTCTGACTTTCGGGAATTCACTCAAAAATGGTGTCCAATGGTTGCAAAGGCTCCCCTGAAAGGTTTGGCGGTCGAAACAGAAGGCTTTTTATCACAGGTCAAGAAATCAGCCCTCGACAACTTAACCGGCAGAAATTTTTTTTTTGAAAAAAATCCCAAGCCCCGGGGTCACAATTGCAGAAAAAATCTGACTTTTCGGAATTGACTCACAAAAGGTGCCCAACGGTTGCAAATGCTCCCCTGAAAGGTTTGGCGGTCGAAACAGAATGCTTTTTACCACGGGACAAGAAATCAGACCTCCACAACTTAACCGGCAGAAAAATAATTTTTTGAAAAAATCCCAAGCCCCGGGGTCACAATTTCAGAAAAAATCTGACTTTTGGGAATTGACTCAAAAATGGTGCCCAACGGTTGCAAATGCTCCCCTGAAAGGTTTGGCGGTCGAAACAGAATGCTTATTATCACAGGACAAGAAATCAGACCTCCACAACGTAACCGGCAGAAATTTTTTTTAAAAAAAAATCCCAAGCCCCGGGGTCACAATTTCAGAAAAAATCTGACTTTCGGGAATCCACTCAAAAATGGTGCCCAACGGTTGCAAATGCCCCCCTGATAGGTTTGGTGGTCGAAACAGAATGCTTTTTACCACGGGACAAGAAATCAGACCTCCACAACTTAACCGGCAGAAAAAATATTTTTTTGAAAAAATCCCAAACCCCAGGGTCACAATATCAGAAAAAATCTGACTTTCGGGAATTCACTCAAAAATGGTGCCCAACGGTTGCAAATGCTCCCCTGAATGATTTGGTGGTCGAAACAGAAGGCTGTTTATCACGGGACAAGAAATCAGTCCTCCACAACTTAACCGGCAGAAAAATATTTTTTTGAAAAAATCCCAAGCCCCGGGGTCACAATTTCAGAAAAAATCTGACTTTCGGGAATTCACTCATAAATGGTGCCCAAAGGTTGCAAATGCTCCCCTGAAAGGTTTGGTGTTCGAAACGGAAGGCTTTTTATCACGGGACAAGAAATCAGCCCTCGACAACTTAACCGGCAGAAAAATATTTTTTCGAAAAAATCCCAAGCCCCGGGGTCACAATATCAGAAAAAATCTGACCTTAGGGAATTCACTCAAAAATGGTGTCCAATGGTTGCA
Organism: Podarcis tiliguerta; assembly: GCF_965153285.1. NCBI lineage: Eukaryota > Metazoa > Chordata > Lepidosauria > Squamata > Lacertidae > Podarcis > Podarcis tiliguerta. The sequence goes on along the minus strand of NW_028148686.1, from coordinate 238,376 downwards.
AAGGCTCCCCTGAAAGATTTGGTGGTCGAAACAGAAGGCTTTTTACCACGGGACAAGAAATCAGACCTCCACAACTTAACCGGCAGAAAAATATTTTTTTGAAAAAATCCCAAGCCCCGGGGTCACAATTTCAGAAAAAATCTGACTTTCGGGAATTGACTCATAAATGGTGCCCAACGGTTGCAAATGCTCCCCTGAAAGGTTTGGTGGTCGAAACAGAATGCTTTTTACCACGGGACAATAAATCAGACATCCACAACTTAACCGGCAGAAAAATATTTTTTTGAAAAAATCCCAAGCCCCGGGGTCACAATATCAGAAAAAAATCTGACTTTCGGGAATTCACTCAAAAATGGTGTCCAATGGTTGCAAAGGCTCCCCTGAAAGGTTTGGCGGTCGAAACAGAAGGCTTTTTATCACAGGACAAGAAATCAGCCCTCGACAACTTAACCGGCAGAAATTTTTTTTAAAAAAAAATCCCAAGCCCCGGGGTCACAATTTCAGAAAAAAACTGACTTTTGGGAATTGACTCAAAAATGGTGCCCAACGGTTGCAAATGCTCCCCTGAAAGGTTTGGCGGTCGAAACAGAATGCTTATTATCACAGGACAAGAAATCAGACCTCCACAACGTAACCGCAGAATTTTTTTTTTTGAAAAAATCCCAAGCCCCGGGGTCACAATTTCAGAAAAAATCTGACTTTCGGGAATTCACTCAAAAATGGTGCCCAACGGTTGCAAATGCTCCCCTGATAGGTTTAGTGGTCGAAACAGAATGCTTTTTACCACGGGACAAGAAATCAGACCTCCACAACTTAACCGGCAGAAAAATATTTTTTTGAAAAAATCCCAAGCCCCGGGGTCACAATTTCAGAAAAAATCTGACTTTCGGGAATTCACTCAAAAATGGTGCCCAACGGTTGCAAATGCTCCCCTGAAAGGTTTGGTGGTCGAAACGGAAGGCTTTTTATCACGGGACAAGAAATCAGCCCTCGACAACTTAACCGGCAGAAAAATATTTTTTCGAAAAAATCCCAAGCCCCGGGGTCACAGTATCAGAAAAAATCTGACTTTTGGGAATTCACTCAAAAATGGTGTCCAATGGTTGCAAAGGCTCCCCTGAAAGAGTTGGTGGTCGAAACAAAAGGCTTTTTATCACGGGACAAGAAATCAGACCTCTACAACTTAACCGGCAGAATTTTTTTTTTTGAAAAAATCCTAAGCCCCGGGGTCACAATTTCAGAAAAAAACTGACTTTTGGGAATTCACTCAAAAATGGTGCCCAACGGTTGCAAATGCTCCCCTGAAAGGTTTGGCGGTCGAAACAGAAGGCTTTTTATCACAGGACAAGAAATCAGCCCTCGACAACTTAACCGGCAGAAATTTTTTTTTTGAAAAAATCCCAAGCCCCGGGGTCACAATTTCAGAAAAAATCTGACTTTCGGGAATTCACTCAAAAATGGTGCCCAACGGTTGCAAATGCTCCCCTGATAGGTTTGGTGGTCGAAACAGAATGCTTTTTACCACGGGACAAGAAATCAGCCCTCGACAACTTAACCGGCAGAATTTTTTTTTTTGAAAAAATCCCAAGCCCCGGGGTCACAATTTCAGAAAAAATCTGACTTTTGGGAATTGACTCAAAAATGGTGCCCAACGGTTGCAAATGCTCCCCTGAAAAGTTTGGTGGTCGAAACGGAAGGCTTTTTATCACGGGACAAGAAATCAGCCCTCGACAACTTAACCGGCAGAAATTTTTTTTTTGAAAAAATCCCTAAGCCCCGGGGTCACAATTTCAGAAAAAATCTGACTTTTGGGAATTCACTCAAAAATGGTGCCCAACGGTTGCAAATGCTCCCCTGATAGGTTTGGTGGAAGAAACAGAATGCTTTTTACCATGGGACAAGAAATCAGACCTCCACAACTTAACCGGCAGAATTTTTTTTTTCCGAAAAAATCCCAAGCCCCGGGGTCACAATATCACAAAAAAACTGACTTTCGGGAATTCACTCAAAAATGGTGTCCAATGGTTGCAAAGGCTCCCCTGAAAGATTTGGTGGTCGAAACAGAAGGCTTTTTATCACGGGACAAGAAATCAGACCTCTACAACTTAACCGGCAGAATTTTTTTTTTTTGAAAAAATCCCAATCCCCGGGGTCACAATATCAGAAAAAATCTGACTTTCGGGAATTCACTCAAAAATGGTGCCCAACGGTTGCAAATGCTCCCCTGAAAGGTTTGGCGGTCAAACAGAAGGCTTTTTATCACAGGACAAGAAATCAGCCCTCGACAACTTAACCGGCAGAAATTTCTTTTTTGAAAAAATCCCAAGCCCCAGGGTCACAATTTCAGAAAAAATCTGACTTTCGCGAATTCACTCATAAATGGTGCCCAACGGTTGCAAATGCTCGCCTGAAAGGTTTGGCGGTCGAAAGAGAAGGCTTTTTATCACAGGACAAGAAATCAGACCTCCACAACTTAACCGGCAGAAAAATATGTTTTTGAAAAAATCCCAAGCCCCGGGGTCACAATTTCAGAAAAAATCTGACTTTCGGGAATTCACTCAAAAATGGTGCCCAACGGTTGCAAATGCTCCCCTGAAAGGTTTGGCGGTCGAAAGAGAAGGCTTTTTATCACAGGACAAGAAATCAGCCCTCGACAACTTAACCGGCAGAAATTTTTTTTTTGAAAAAATCCCTAAGCCCCGGGGTCACAATTTCAGAAAAAATCTGACTTTTGGGAATTCACTCAAAAATGGTGCCCAACGGTTGCAAATGCTCCCCTGAAAGGTTTGGCGGTCGAAACAGAAGGCTTTTTATTACAGGACAAGAAATCAGTCCTCGACAAGTTAACCGGCAGAAATTTTTTTTTTGAAAAAATCCCAAGCCCCGGGGTCACAATTTCAGAAAAAATCTGACTTTTGGGAATTGACTCAAAAATGGTGCCCAACGGTTGCAAATGCTCCCCTGAAAGGTTTGGCGGTCGAAACAGAAGGGTTTTTATCACAGGACAAGAAATCAGCCCTCGAAAACTTAACCAGCAGAATTTTTTTTTTTGAAAAAATCCCAAGCCCCGGGGTCACAATTTCAGAAAAAATCTGACTTTTGGGAATTCACTCAAAAATGGTGCCCAACGGTTGCAAATGCTCCCCTGAAAAGTTTGGCGGTCGAAACCGAAGGCTTTTTATCACAGGACAAGAAATCAGTCCTCGACAAGTTAACCGGCAGAAATTTTTTTTTTGAAAAAATCCCAAGCCCCGGGGTCACAATTTCAGAAAAAATCTGACTTTTGGGAATTGAATCAAAAATGGTGCCCAACGGTTGCAAATGCTCCCCTGAAAGGTTTGGTGGTCGAAATGGAAGGCTTTTTATCACGGGACAAGAAATCAGCCCTCGACAACTTAACCGGCAGAAAAATATTTTTTTGAAAAAATCCCAAGCCCCGGGGTCACAATTTCAGAAAAAATCTGACTTTCGGGAATTCACTCATAAATGGTGCCCAACGATTGCAAATGCTCCCCTGAAAGGTTTGGTAGTCGAAACGGAAGGCTTTTTATCACGGGACAAGAAATCAGACCTCCACAACTTAACCGGCAGAAAAATATTTTTTTGAAAAAATCCCAAGCCCCGGGGTCACAATATCAGAAAAAATCTGACTTTCGGGAATTCACTCAAAAATGGTGCCCAACGGTTGCAAATGCTCCCCTGAATGGTTTGGTGGTCGAAACAGAAGGCTTTTTATCACAGGACAAGAAATCAGCCCTCGACAACTTAACCGGCAGAAAAATATTTTTTTGAAAAAATCCCAAGCCCCGGGGTCACAATTTCAGAAAAAATCTGACTTTTGGGAATTCACTCAAAAATGGTGCCCAACGGTTGCAAATGCTCCCCTGAAAGGTTTGGCGGTCGAAACAGAAGGCTTATTATCACAGGACAAGTAATCAGACCTCCACAACTTAACCGGCAGAAAAAAATGTTTTTGAAAAAATCCCAAGCCCCGGGGTCACAATATCAGAAAAAAATCTGACTTTTGGGAATTCACTCAAAAATGGTGCCCAACGGTTGCAAATGCTCCCCTGAAAGGTTTGGCGGTCGAAACAGAAGGCTTTTTATCACAGGACAAGAAATCAGACCTCCACAACTTAACCGGCAGAAATTTTTTTTTTGTAAAAATCCCAAGCCCCGGGGTCACAATTCCAGAAAAAATCTGACTTTCGGGAATTCACTCAAAAATGGTGCCCAACGGTTACAAATGCTCCCCTGATAGGTTTGGTGGTCGAAACAGAATGCTTTTTACCACGGGACAAGAAATCAGACCTCCACAACTTAACCGGCAGGAAAATATTTTTTTGAAAAAATCCCAAGCCCCGGGGTCACAATTTCAGAAAAAATCTGACTTTCAGGAATTCACTCATAAATGGTGCCCAACGGTTGCAAATGCTCCCCTGAAAGGTTTGGCGGTCGAAACAGAAGGCTTTTTATCACAGGACAAGAAATCAGCCCTCGACAACTTAACCGGCAGAAATTTTTTTTTAAAAAAAATCCCTAAGCCCCGGGGTCACAATTTCAGAAAAAATCTGACCTTTGGGAATTGACTCAAAAATGGTGCCCAACGGTTGCAAATGCTCCCCTGATAGGTTTGGTGGTCGAAACAGAATGCTTTTTACCACGGAACAAGAAATCAGACCTCCACAACTTAACCGGCAGAAAAATATTTTTTTGAAAAAATCCCAAGCCCCGGGGTCACAATATCAGAAAAAATCTGACTTTTGGGAATTGACTCAAAAATGGTGCCCAACGGTTGCAAATGCTCCCCTGAAAGGTTTGGCGGTCGAAACAGAAGGCTTTTTATCACAGGACAAGAAATCAGCCCTCGACAACTTAACCGGCAGAAATTTTTTTTTTGAAAAAATCCCAAGCCCCGGGGTCACAATTTCAGAAAAAATCTGACTTTTGGGAATTCACTCAAAAATGGTGCCCAATGGTTGCAAATGCTCCCCTGAATGGTTTGGTGGTCGAAACAGAAGGCTTTTTATCACGGGACAAGAAATCAGACCTCCACAACTTAACCGGCAGAAAAATATTTTTTTGAAAAAATCCCAAGCCCCGGGGTCACAATTTCAGAAAAAATCTGACTTTTGGGAATTCACTCATAAATGGTGCCCAACGGTTGCAAATGCTCCCCTGAAAGGTTTGGCGGTCGAAACAGAAGGCTTTTTACCACGGGACAAGAAATCAGACCTCCACAACTTAACCGGCAGAAAAATATTTTTTTGAAAAAATCCCAAGCCCCGGAGTCACAATTTCAGAAAAAATCTGACTTTTGGGAATTCACTCATAAATGGTGCCCAACGGTTGCAAATGCTCCCCTGAAAGGTTTGGCGGTCGAAACAGAAGGCTTTTTATCACAGGACAAGAAATCAGCCCTCGACAACTTAACCGGCAGAAATTTTTTTTTAAAAAAAATCCCTAAGCCCCGGGGTCACAATTTCAGAAAAAATCTGACCTTTGGGAATTGACTCAAAAATGGTGCCCAACGGTTGCAAATGCTCCCCTGATAGGTTTGGTGGTCGAAACAGAATGCTTTTTACCACGGAACAAGAAATCAGACCTCCACAACTTAACCGGCAGAAAAATATTTTTTTGAAAAAATCCCAAGCCCCGGGGTCACAATATCAGAAAAAATCTGACTTTTGGGAATTGACTCAAAAATGGTGCCCAACGGTTGCAAATGCTCCCCTGAAAGGTTTGGCGGTCGAAACAGAAGGCTTTTTATCACAGGACAAGAAATCAGCCCTCGACAACTTAACCGGCAGAAATTTTTTTTTTGAAAAAATCCCAAGCCCCGGGGTCACAATTTCAGAAAAAATCTGACTTTTGGGAATTCACTCAAAAATGGTGCCCAACGGTTGCAAATGCTCCCCTGAATGGTTTGGTGGTCGAAACAGAAGGCTTTTTATCACGGGACAAGAAATCAGACCTCCACAACTTAACCGGCAGAAAAATATTTTTTTGAAAAAATCCCAAGCCCCGGGGTCACAATTTCAGAAAAAATCTGACTTTTGGGAATTCACTCATAAATGGTGCCCAACGGTTGCAAATGCTCCCCTGAAAGGTTTGGCGGTCGAAACAGAAGGCTTTTTACCACGGGACAAGAAATCAGACCTCCACAACTTAACCGGCAGAAAAATATTTTTTTGAAAAAATCCCAAGCCCCGGAGTCACAATTTCAGAAAAAATCTGACTTTTGGGAATTCACTCAAAAATGGTCCCCAACGGTTGCAAATGCTCCCCTGAAAGGTTTGGCGGTCGAAACGGAAGGCTTTTTATCACGGGACAAGAAATCAGACCTCCACAACTTAACCGGCAGAAATTTTTTTTTTGAAAAAATCCCTAAGCCCCGGGGTCACAATTTCAGAAAAAATCTGACTTTTGGGAATTCACTCAAAAATGGTGCCCAACGGTTGCAAATGCTCCCCTGAATGGTTTGGTGGTCGAAACAGAAGGCTTTTTATCACAGGACAAGAAATCAGCCCTCGACAACTTAACCGGCAGAAAAATATTTTTTTGAAAAAATCCCAAGCCCCGGGGTCACAATTTCAGAAAAAATATGATTTTTGGGAATTCACTCAAAAATGGTGCCCAACGGTTGCAAATGCTCCCCTGAAAGGTTTGGCGGTCGAAACAGAAGGCTTATTATCACAGGACAAGAAATCAGACCTCCACAACTTAACCGGCAGAAAAAATTTTTTTTGAAAAAATCCCAAGCCCCGGGGTCACAATTTCAGAAAAAATATGACTTTTGGGAATTCACTCAAAAATGGTGCCCAACGGTTGCAAATGCTCCCCTGAAAGGTTTGGCGGTCGAAACAGAAGGCTTATTATCACAGGACAAGAAATCAGACCTCCACAACTTAACCGGCAGAAAAAAATTTTTTTGAAAAAATCCCAAGCCCCGGGGTCACAATTCCAGAAAAAATCTGACTTTCGGGAATTCACTCAAAAATGGTGCCCAACGGTTACAAATGCTCCCCTGATAGGTTTGGTGGTCGAAACAGAATGCTTTTTACCACGGGACAAGAAATCAGACCTCCACAACTTAACCGGCAGGAAAATATTTTTTTGAAAAAATCCCAAGCCCCGGGGTCACAATTTCAGAAAAAATCTGACTTTCAGGAATTCACTCATAAATGGTGCCCAACGGTTGCAAATGCTCCCCTGAAAGGTTTGGCGGTCGAAACAGAAGGCTTTTTATCACAGGACAAGAAATCAGCCCTCGACAACTTAACCGGCAGAAATTTTTTTTTAAAAAAAATCCCTAAGCCCCGGGGTCACAATTTCAGAAAAAATCTGACCTTTGGGAATTGACTCAAAAATGGTGCCCAACGGTTGCAAATGCTCCCCTGATAGGTTTGGTGGTCGAAACAGAATGCTTTTTACCACGGAACAAGAAATCAGACCTCCACAACTTAACCGGCAGAAAAATATTTTTTTGAAAAAATCCCAAGCCCCGGGGTCACAATATCAGAAAAAATCTGACTTTTGGGAATTGACTCAAAAATGGTGCCCAACGGTTGCAAATGCTCCCCTGAAAGGTTTGGCGGTCGAAACAGAAGGCTTTTTATCACAGGACAAGAAATCAGCCCTCGACAACTTAACCGGCAGAAATTTTTTTTTTGAAAAAATCCCAAGCCCCGGGGTCACAATTTCAGAAAAAATCTGACTTTTGGGAATTCACTCAAAAATGGTGCCCAATGGTTGCAAATGCTCCCCTGAATGGTTTGGTGGTCGAAACAGAAGGCTTTTTATCACGGGACAAGAAATCAGACCTCCACAACTTAACCGGCAGAAAAATATTTTTTTGAAAAAATCCCAAGCCCCGGGGTCACAATTTCAGAAAAAATCTGACTTTTGGGAATTCACTCATAAATGGTGCCCAACGGTTGCAAATGCTCCCCTGAAAGGTTTGGCGGTCGAAACAGAAGGCTTTTTATCACAGGACAAGAAATCAGCCCTCGACAACTTAACCGGCAGAAATTTTTTTTTTAAAAAAATCCCTAAGCCCCGGGGTCACAATTTCAGAAAAAATCTGACCTTTGGGAATTGACTCAAAAATGGTGCCCAACGGTTGCAAATGCTCCCCTGATAGGTTTGGTGGTCGAAACAGAATGCTTTTTACCACGGAACAAGAAATCAGACCTCCACAACTTAACCGGCAGAAAAATATTTTTTTGAAAAAATCCCAAGCCCCGGGGTCACAATATCAGAAAAAATCTGACTTTTGGGAATTGACTCAAAAATGGTGCCCAACGGTTGCAAATGCTCCCCTGAAAGGTTTGGCGGTCGAAACAGAAGGCTTTTTATCACAGGACAAGAAATCAGCCCTCGACAACTTAACCGGCAGAAATTTTTTTTTTGAAAAAATCCCAAGCCCCGGGGTCACAATTTCAGAAAAAATCTGACTTTTGGGAATTCACTCAAAAATGGTGCCCAATGGTTGCAAATGCTCCCCTGAATGGTTTGGTGGTCGAAACAGAAGGCTTTTTATCACGGGACAAGAAATCAGACCTCCACAACTTAACCGGCAGAAAAATATTTTTTTGAAAAAATCCCAAGCCCCGGGGTCACAATTTCAGAAAAAATCTGACTTTTGGGAATTCACTCATAAATGGTGCCCAACGGTTGCAAATGCTCCCCTGAAAGGTTTGGCGGTCGAAACAGAAGGCTTTTTACCACGGGACAAGAAATCAGACCTCCACAACTTAACCGGCAGAAAAATATTTTTTTGAAAAAATCCCAAGCCCCGGAGTCACAATTTCAGAAAAAATCTGACTTTTGGGAATTCACTCATAAATGGTGCCCAACGGTTGCAAATGCTCCCCTGAAAGGTTTGGCGGTCGAAACAGAAGGCTTTTTATCACAGGACAAGAAATCAGCCCTCGACAACTTAACCGGCAGAATTTTTTTTTAAAAAAAAATCCCTAAGCCCCGGGGTCACAATTTCAGAAAAAATCTGACCTTTGGGAATTGACTCAAAAATGGTGCCCAACGGTTGCAAATGCTCCCCTGATAGGTTTGGTGGTCGAAACAGAATGCTTTTTACCACGGAACAAGAAATCAGACCTCCACAACTTAACCGGCAGAAAAATATTTTTTTGAAAAAATCCCAAGCCCCGGGGTCACAATATCAGAAAAAATCTGACTTTTGGGAATTGACTCAAAAATGGTGCCCAACGGTTGCAAATGCTCCCCTGAAAGGTTTGGCGGTCGAAACAGAAGGCTTTTTATCACAGGACAAGAAATCAGCCCTCGACAACTTAACCGGCAGAAATTTTTTTTTTGAAAAAATCCCAAGCCCCGGGGTCACAATTTCAGAAAAAATCTGACTTTTGGGAATTCACTCAAAAATGGTGCCCAATGGTTGCAAATGCTCCCCTGAATGGTTTGGTGGTCGAAACAGAAGGCTTTTTATCACGGGACAAGAAATCAGACCTCCACAACTTAACCGGCAGAAAAATATTTTTTTGAAAAAATCCCAAGCCCCGGGGTCACAATTTCAGAAAAAATCTGACTTTTGGGAATTCACTCATAAATGGTGCCCAACGGTTGCAAATGCTCCCCTGAAAGGTTTGGCGGTCGAAACAGAAGGCTTTTTACCACGGGACAAGAAATCAGACCTCCACAACTTAACCGGCAGAAAAATATTTTTTTGAAAAAATCCCAAGCCCCGGAGTCACAATTTCAGAAAAAATCTGACTTTTGGGAATTCACTCAAAAATGGTCCCCAACGGTTGCAAATGCTCCCCTGAAAGGTTTGGCGGTCGAAACGGAAGGCTTTTTATCACGGGACAAGAAATCAGACCTCCACAACTTAACCGGCAGAAATTTTTTTTTTGAAAAAATCCCTAAGCCCCGGGGTCACAATTTCAGAAAAAATCTGACTTTTGGGAATTCACTCAAAAATGGTGCCCAACGGTTGCAAATGCTCCCCTGAATGGTTTGGTGGTCGAAACAGAAGGCTTTTTATCACAGGACAAGAAATCAGCCCTCGACAACTTAACCGGCAGAAAAATATTTTTTTGAAAAAATCCCAAGCCCCGGGGTCACAATTTCAGAAAAAATATGATTTTTGGGAATTCACTCAAAAATGGTGCCCAACGGTTGCAAATGCTCCCCTGAAAGGTTTGGCGGTCGAAACAGAAGGCTTATTATCACAGGACAAGAAATCAGACCTCCACAACTTAACCGGCAGAAAAAATTTTTTTTGAAAAAATCCCAAGCCCCGGGGTCACAATTTCAGAAAAAATATGACTTTTGGGAATTCACTCAAAAATGGTGCCCAACTGTGGCAAATGCTCCCCTGAAAGGTTTGGCGGTCGAAACAGAAGGCTTATTATCACAGGACAAGAAATCAGACCTCCACAACTTAACCGGCAGAAAAAAATTTTTTTGAAAAAATCCCAAGCCCCGGGGTCACAATATCAGAAAAAAATTTGATTTTCGGGAATTCACTCAAAAATGGTGCCCAACGGTTGCAAATGCTCCACTGAAAGGTTTGGCGGTCGAAACAGAAGGCTTATTATTACAGGACAAGAAATCAGACCTCCACAACTTAACCAGCAGAATTTTTTTTTTTGAAAAAATCCCAAGCCCCGGGGTGACAATATCAGAAATAATCTGACTTTTGGGAATTGACTCAAAAATGGTGCCCAACGGTTGCAAATGCTCCCCTGAAAGGTTTGGCGGTCGAAACAGAAGGCTTATTATCACAGGAGAAGAAATCAGACCTCCACAACTTAACCGGCAGAAAAATATTTTTTTGAAAAAATCCCAAGCCCCGGGGTCACAATTTCAGAAAAAATCTGAGTTTCGGGAATTCACTCAAAAATGGTGCCCAACGGTTGCAAATGCTCCCCTGAAAGGTTTGGCGGTCGAAACAGAAGGCTTATTATCACAGGACAAGAAATCAGACCTCCACAACTTAACCGGCAGAAAAAATTTTTTTTGAAAAAATCCCAAGCCCCGGGGTCACAATATCAGAAAAAAATCTGATTTTCGGCAATTCACTCAAAAATGGTGCCCAACGGTTGCAAATGCTCCCCTGAAAGGTTTGGCGGTCGAAACAGAAGGCTTATTATTACAGGACAAGAAATCAGACCTCCACAACTTACCCAGCAGAAATTTTTTTTTTGAAAAAATCCCAAGCCCCGGGGTCACAATTTCAGAAAAAATCTGACTTTTGGGATTTCACTCAAAAATGGTGCCCAACGGTTGCAAATGCTCCCCTGAAAGGTTTGGCGGTTGAAACAGAAGGCTTTTTACCACGGGACAAGAAATCAGACCTCCACAACTTAACCGGCAGAAAAATATTTTTTTGAAAAAATCCCTAAGCCCCGGGGTCACAATTTCAGAAAAAATCTGACTTTTGGGAATTCACTCAAAAATGGTGCCCAACGGTTGCAAATGCTCCCCTGAAAGGTTTGGCGGTCGAAACAGAAGGCTTTTTATCACAGGACAAGAAATCAGCCCTCGACAACTTAACCGGCAGAAATTTTTTTTTTGAAAAAATCCCAAGCCCCGTGGTCACAATTTCAGAAAAAATCTGACTTTCAGGAATTCACTCAAAAATGGTGCCCAATGGTTGCAAATGCTCCCCTGAATGGTTTGGTGGTCGAAACAGAAGGCTTTTTATCACGGGACAAGAAATCAGACCTCCACAACTTAACCGGCAGAAAAATATTTTTTTGAAAAAATCCCAAGCCCCGGGGTCACAATTTCAGAAAAAATCTGACTTTTGGGAATTCACTCATAAATGGTGCCCAACGGTTGCAAATGCTCCCCTGAAAGGTTTGGCGGTCGAAACAGAAGGCTTTTTACCACGGGACAAGAAATCAGACCTCCACAACTTAACCGGCAGAAAAATATTTTTTTGAAAAAATCCCAAGCCCCGGGGTCACAATTTCAGAAAAAAACTGACTTTTGGGAATTCACTCAAAAATGGTGCCCAACGGTTGCAAATGCTCCCCTGAAAGGTTTGGCGGTCGAAACAGAAGGCTTTTTACCACGGGACAAGAAATCAGCCCTCGACAACTTAACCGGCAGAATTTTTTTTTTTGAAAAAATCCCTAAGCCCCGGGGTCACAATTTCAGAAAAAATCTGACTTTTGGGAATTCACTCAAAAATGGTGCCCAACGGTTGCAAATGCTCCCCTGATAGGTTTGATGGTTGAAACAGAATGCTTTTTACCATGGGACAAGAAATCAGACCTCCACAACTTAACCGGAAGAATTTTTTTTTTTGATAAAATCCCAAGCCCCGGGGTCACAATTTCAGAAAAAATCTGACTTTCGGGAATTCACTCAAAAATGGTGCCCAACGGTTGCAGATGCTCCCCTGAAAGGTTTGGCGGTCGAAACAGAAGGCTTATTATCACAGGACAAGAAATCAGACCTCCACAACTTAACCGGCAGAAAAATATTTTTTTGAAAAAATCCCAAGCCCCGGAGTCACAATTTCAGAAAAAATCTGACTTTTGGGAATTCACTCATAAATGGTGCCCAACGGTTGCAAATGCTCCCCTGAAAGGTTTGGCGGTCGAAACAGAAGGCTTTTTACCACGGGACAAGAAATCAGACCTCCACAACTTAACCGGCAGAAAAATATTTTTTTGAAAAAATCCCAAGCCCCGGAGTCACAATTTCAGAAAAAATCTGACTTTTGGGAATTCACTCAAAAATGGTCCCCAACGGTTGCAAATGCTCCCCTGAAAGGTTTGGCGGTCGAAACGGAAGGCTTTTTATCACGGGACAAGAAATCAGACCTCCACAACTTAACCGGCAGAAATTTTTTTTTTGAAAAAATCCCTAAGCCCCGGGGTCACAATTTCAGAAAAAATCTGACTTTTGGGAATTCACTCAAAAATGGTGCCCAACGGTTGCAAATGCTCCCCTGAATGGTTTGGTGGTCGAAACAGAAGGCTTTTTATCACAGGACAAGAAATCAGCCCTCGACAACTTAACCGGCAGAAAAATATTTTTTTGAAAAAATCCCAAGCCCCGGGGTCACAATTTCAGAAAAAATATGATTTTTGGGAATTCACTCAAAAATGGTGCCCAACGGTTGCAAATGCTCCCCTGAAAGGTTTGGCGGTCGAAACAGAAGGCTTATTATCACAGGACAAGAAATCAGACCTCCACAACTTAACCGGCAGAAAAAATTTTTTTTGAAAAAATCCCAAGCCCCGGGGTCACAATTTCAGAAAAAATATGACTTTTGGGAATTCACTCAAAAATGGTGCCCAACGGTTGCAAATGCTCCCCTGAAAGGTTTGGCGGTCGAAACAGAAGGCTTATTATCACAGGACAAGAAATCAGACCTCCACAACTTAACCGGCAGAAAAAAATTTTTTTGAAAAAATCCCAAGCCCCGGGGTCACAATTCCAGAAAAAATCTGACTTTCGGGAATTCACTCAAAAATGGTGCCCAACGGTTGCAAATGCTCCCCTGATAGGTTTGGTGGTCGAAACAGAATGCTTTTTACAACGGGACAAGAAATCAGACCTCCACAAGTTAACCGGCAGGAAAATATTTTTTTGAAAAAATCCCAAGCCCCGGGGTCATAATATAAGAAAAAATCTGACTTTTGGGAATTCACTCAAAAATGGTGCCCAACTGTGGCAAATGCTCCCCTGAAAGGTTTGGCGGTCGAAACAGAAGGCTTATTATCACAGGACAAGAAATCAGACCTCCACAACTTAACCGGCAGAAAAAAAATTTTTTGAAAAAATCCCAAGCCCCGGGGTCACAATATCAGAAAAAAATTTGATTTTCGGGAATTCACTCAAAAATGGTGCCCAACGGTTGCAAATGCTCCACTGAAAGGTTTGGCGGTCGAAACAGAAGGCTTATTATTACAGGACAAGAAATCAGACCTCCACAACTTAACCAGCAGAATTTTTTTTTTTGAAAAAATCCCAAGCCCCGGGGTCACAATATCAGAAATAATCTGACTTTTGGGAATTGACTCAAAAATGGTGCCCAACGGTTGCAAATGCTCCCCTGAAAGGTTTGGCGGTCGAAACAGAAGGCTTATTATCACAGGAGAAGAAATCAGACCTCCACAACTTAACAGGCAGAAAAATATTTTTTTGAAAAAATCCCAAGCCCCGGGGTCACAATTTCAGAAAAAATCTGAGTTTCGGGAATTCACTCAAAAATGGTGCCCAACGGTTGCAAATGCTCCCCTGAAAGGTTTGGCGGTCGAAACAGAAGGCTTATTATCACAGGACAAGAAATCAGACCTCCACAACTTAACCGGCAGAAAAAATTTTTTTTGAAAAAATCCCAAGCCCCGGGGTCACAATATCAGAAAAAAATCTGAGTTTCGGGAATTCACTCAAAAATGGTGCCCAACGGTTGCAAATGCTCCCCTGAAAGGTTTGGCGGTCGAAACAGAAGGCTTATTATTACAGGACAAGAAATCAGACCTCCACAACTTACCCAGCAGAATTTTTTTTTTTGGAAAAAATCCCAAGCCCCGGGGTCACAATATCAGAAAAAATCTGACTTTTGGGAATTGACTCAAAAATGGTGCCCAACGGTTGCAAATGCTCCCCTGAAAGGTTTGGCGGTCGAAACAGAAGGCTTATTATCACAGGAGAAGAAATCAGACCTCCACAACTTAACCGGCAGAAAAATATTTTTTTGAAAAAATCCCAAGCCCCGGGGTCACAATTTCAGAAAAAATCTGACTTTCGGGAATTCACTCAAAAATGGTGCCCAACGGTTGCAAATGCTCCCCTGAAAGGTTTGGCGGTCGAAACAGAAGGCTTATTATCACAGGACAAGAAATCAGACCTCCACAACTTAACCGGCAGAAAAATATTTTTTTGAAAAAATCCCAAGCCAAGGGGTCACAATTTCAGAAAAAATCTGACTTTCGGGAATTCACTCAAAAATGGTGCCCAGCGGTTGCAAATGCTCCCCTGAAAGGTTTGGCGGTCGAAACAGAAGGCTTTTTATCACAGGACAAGAAATCAGCCCTCGACAACTTAACCGGCAGAATTTTTTTTTTTGAAAAAATCCCTAAGCCCCGGGGTCACAATTTCAGAAAAAATCTGACTTTTGGGAATTGACTCAAAAATGGTGCCCAACGGTTGCAAATGCTCCCCTGAAAGGTTTGGCGGTCGAAACAGAAGGCTTTTTATCACAGGACAAGAAATCAGCCCTCGACAACTTAACAGGCAGAAATTTTTTTTTTGAAAAAATCCCAAGCCCCGGGGTCACAATTTCAGAAAAAATCTGACTTTTGGGATTTCACTCAAAAATGGTGCCCAACGGTTGCAAATGCTCCCCTGAAAGGTTTGGCGGTTGAAACAGAAGGCTTTTTACCACGGGACAAGAAATCAGACCTCCACAACTTAACCGGCAGAAAAATATTTTTTTGAAAAAATCCCTAAGCCCCGGGGTCACAATTTCAGAAAAAATCTGACTTTTGGGAATTCACTCAAAAATGGTGCCCAACGGTTGCAAATGCTCCCCTGAAAGGTTTGGCGGTCGAAACAGAAGGCTTTTTATCACAGGACAAGAAATCAGCCCTCGACAACTTAACCGGCAGAAATTTTTTTTTTGAAAAAATCCCAATCCCCGTGGTCACAATTTCAGAAAAAATATGACTTTTGGGAATTCACTCAAAAATGGTGCCCAATGGTTGCAAATGCTCCCCTGAATGGTTTGGTGGTCGAAACAGAAGGCTTTTTATCACGGGACAAGAAATCAGACCTCCACAACTTAACCGGCAGAAAAATATTTTTTTGAAAAAATCCCAAGCCCCGGGGTCACAATTTCAGAAAAAATCTGACTTTTGGGAATTCACTCATAAATGGTGCCCAACGGTTGCAAATGCTCCCCTGAAAGGTTTGGCGGTCGAAACAGAAGGCTTTTTACCACGGGACAAGAAATCAGACCTCCACAACTTAACCGGCAGAAAAATATTTTTTTGAAAAAATCCCAAGCCCCGGGGTCACAATTTCAGAAAAAAACTGACTTTTGGGAATTCACTCAAAAATGGTGCCCAACGGTTGCAAATGCTCCCCTGAAAGGTTTGGCGGTCGAAACAGAAGGCTTTTTACCACGGGACAAGAAATCAGCCCTCGACAACTTAACCGTCAGAATTTTTTTTTTTGAAAAAATCCCTAAGCCCCGGGGTCACAATTTCAGAAAAAATCTGACTTTTGGGAATTCACTCAAAAATGGTGCCCAACGGTTGCAAATGCTCCCCTGATAGGTTTGATGGTTGAAACAGAATGCTTTTTACCATGGGACAAGAAATCAGACCTCCACAACTTAACCGGAAGAATTTTTTTTTTTGAAAAAATCCCAAGCCCCGGGGTCACAATTTCAGAAAAAATCTGACTTTCGGGAATTCACTCAAAAATGGTGCCCAACGGTTGCAGATGCTCCCCTGAAAGGTTTGGCGGTCGAAACAGAAGGCTTATTATCACAGGACAAGAAATCAGACCTCCACAACTTAACCGGCAGAAAAAAATTTTTTTGAAAAAATCCCAAGCCCCGGGGTCACAATATCAGAAAAAAATCTGATTTTCGGGAATTCACTCAAAAATGGTGCCCAACGGTTGCAAATGCTCCCCTGAAAGGTTTGGCGGTTGAAACAGAAGGCTTATTATTACAGGACAAGAAATCAGACCTCCACAACTTACCCAGCAGAATTTTTTTTTTTTTTGAAAAAATCCCAAGCCCCGGGGTCACAATATCAGAAAAAATCTGACTTTTGGGAATTGACTCAAAAATGGTGCCCAACGGTTGCAAATGCTCCCCTGAAAGGTTTGGCGGTCGAAACAGAAGGCATATTATCACAGGAGAAGAAATCAGACCTCCACAACTTAACCGGCAGAAAAATATTTTTTTGAAAAAATCCCAAGCCCCGGGGTCACAATTTCAGAAAAAATCTGACTTTCGGGAATTCACTCAAAAATGGTGCCCAACGGTTGCAAATGCTCCCCTGAAAGGTTTGGTGGTCGAAACAGAAGGCTTATTATCACGGGACAAGAAATCAGACCTCCACAACTTAACCGGCAGAAAAATATTTTTTTGAAAAAATCCCAAGCCAAGGGGTCACAATTTCAGAAAAAATCTGACTTTCGGGAATTCACTCAAAAATGGTGCCCAGCGGTTGCAAATGCTCCCCTGAAAGGTTTGGCGGTCGAAACAGAAGGCTTTTTATCACAGGACAAGAAATCAGCCCTCGACAACTTAACCGGCAGAAATTTTTTTTTTGAAAAAATCCCAAGCCCCGGGGTCACAATTTCAGAAAAAATCTGACTTTTGGGATTTCACTCAAAAATGGTGCCCAACGGTTGCAAATGCTCCCCTGAAAGGTTTGGCGGTCGAAACAGAAGGCTTTTTACCACGGGACAAGAAATCAGACCTCCACAACTTAACCGGCAGAAAAATATTTTTTTGAAAAAATCCCATGCCCCGGGGTCACAATTTCAGAAAAAATCTGACTTTTGGGAATTCACTCAAAAATGGTGCCCAACGGTTGCAAATGCTCCCCTGAAAGGTTTGGCGGTCGAAAGAGAAGGCTTTTTACCACGGGACAAGAAATCAGACCTCCACAACTTAACCGGCAGAAAAATATTTTTTTGAAAAAATCCCATGCCCCGGGGTCACAATTTCAGAAAAAATCTGACTTTCGGCAATTCACTCAAAAATGGTGCCCAACGGTTGCAAATGCTCCCCTGAATGGTTTGGTGGTCGAAACAGAAGGCTTTTTATCACAGGACAAGAAATCAGCCCTCGACAACTTAACCGGCAGAATTTTTTTTTTCGAAAAAAACCCTAAGCCCCGGGGTTACAATTTCAGAAAAAATCTGACTTTCGGGAATTCACTCAAAAATGGTGCCCGACGGTTGCAAATGCTCCCCTGAAAGATTTGGCGGTCGAAACAGAAGGCTTTTTATCACAGGACAAGAAATCAGCCCTCGACAACTTAACCGGCAGAAATTTTTTTTTTGAAAAAATCCCAAGCCCCGGGGTCACAATTTCAGAAAAAATCTGACTTTCGGGAATTCACTCAAAAATGGTGCCCAACGGTTGCAAATGCTCCCCTGAAAGGTTTGGCGGTCGAAACAGAAGGCTTTTTATCACAGGACAAGAAATCAGACCTCCACAACTTAACCAGCAGAAAAATATTTTTTCGAAAAAATCCCAAGCCCCGGGGTCACAATATCAGAAAAAATCTGACTTTCGGGAATTCACTCAAAAATGGTGTCCAATGGTTGCAAAAGCTCCCCTGAAAGATTTGGTGGTCGAAACAGAAGGCTTTTTATCACGGGACAAGAAATCAGACCTCCACAACTTAACCGGCAGAAAAATATTTTTTCGAAAAAATCCCAAGCCCCGGGGTCACAATATCAGAAAAAATCTGACTTTCGGGAATTCACTCAAAAATGGTGCCCAACGGTTGCAAATGCTCCCCTGAATGGTTTGGTGGTCGAAACAGAAGGCTTTTTATCACAGGACAAGAAATCAGCCCTCGACAACTTAACCGGTAGAATTTTTTTTTTGGAAAAAATCCCTTAGCCCCGGGGTCACAATTTCAGAAAAAACCTGACTTTCGGGAATTCACTCATAAATGGTGCCCAACGGTTGCAAATGCTCCCCTGAAAGGTTTGGCGGTCGAAACAGAAGGCTTTTTATCACAGGACAAGAAATCAGCCCTCGACAACTTAACCGGCAGAATTTTTTTTTTTTTGAAAAAATCCCAAGCCCCGGGGTCACAATTTCAGAAAAAATCCAACTTTCGGGAATTCACTCATAAATGGTGCCCAACGGTTGCAAATGCTCCCCTGAAAGGTTTGGCGGTCGAAACAGAAGGCTTTTTATTACAGGACAAGAAATCAGCCCTCGACAACTTAACCGGCAGAAAATTTTTTTTTAAAAAAATCCCTAAGCCCCGGGGTCACAACATCAGAAAAAATCTGACTTTCGGGAATTCACTCAAAAATGGTGTCCAATGGTTGCAAAGGTTCCCCTGAAAGATTTGGTGGTTGAAATAGAAGGCTTTTTATCATGAGACAAGAAATCAGACCTCTACAACTTAACCGGCAGAATTTTTTTTTTTGAAAAAATCCCAAGCCCCGGGGTCACAATTTCAAAAAAATCTGACTTTCAGGAATTCACTCAAAAATGGTGCCCAACAGTTGCAAATGCTCCCCTGAAAGGTTTGGCGGTCGAAACAGAAGGCTTTTTATCACGGGACAAGAAATCAGCCCTCCACAACTTAACAGGCAGAAAAATATTTTTTCGAAAAAATCCCAAGCCCCGGGGTCACAATATCAGAAAAAATCTGACTTTCGGGAATTCACTCAAAAATGGTGCCCAACGGTTGCAAATGCTCCCCTGAATGGTTTGGTGGTCGAAACAGAAGGCTTTTTATCACAGGACAAGAAATCAGCCCTCGACAACTTAACCGGGAGAATTTTTTTTTTCGAAAAAAACCCTAAGCCCCGGGGTCACAATTTCAGAAAAAATCTGACTTTCGGGAATTCACTCAAAAATGGTGCCCGACGGTTGCAAATGCTCCCCTGAAAGATTTGGCGGTCGAAACAGAAGGCTTTTTATCACAGGACAAGAAATCAGCCCTCGACAACTTAACCGGCAGAAATTTTTTTTTTGAAAAAATCCCAAGCCCCGGGGTCACAATTTCAGAAAAAATCTGACTTTCGGGAATTCACTCAAAAATGGTGCCCAACGGTTGCAAATGCTCCCCTGAAAGGTTTGGCGGTCGAAACAGAAGGCTTTTTATCACAGGACAAGAAATCAGACCTCCACAACTTAACCAGCAGAAAAATATTTTTTCGAAAAAATCCCAAGCCCCGGGGTCACAATATCAGAAAAAATCTGACTTTCGGGAATTCACTCAAAAATGGTGTCCAATGGTTGCAAAAGCTCCCCTGAAAGATTTGGTGGTCGAAACAGAAGGCTTTTTATCACGGGACAAGAAATCAGACCTCCACAACTTAACCGGCAGAAAAATATTTTTTTGAAAAAATCCCAAGCCCCGGGGTCACAATTTCAGAAAAAATCTGACTTTTGGGAATTCACTCATAAATGGTGCCCAACGGTTGCAAATGCTCCCCTGAAAGGTTTGGCGGTCGAAACAGAAGGCTTTTTACCACGGGACAAGAAATCAGACCTCCACAACTTAACCGGCAGAAAAATATTTTTTTGAAAAAATCCCAAGCCCCGGGGTCACAATTTCAGAAAAAAACTGACTTTTGGGAATTCACTCAAAAATGGTGCCCAACGGTTGCAAATGCTCCCCTGAAAGGTTTGGCGGTCGAAACAGAAGGCTTTTTACCACGGGACAAGAAATCAGCCCTCGACAACTTAACCGTCAGAATTTTTTTTTTTGAAAAAATCCCTAAGCCCCGGGGTCACAATTTCAGAAAAAATCTGACTTTTGGGAATTCACTCAAAAATGGTGCCCAACGGTTGCAAATGCTCCCCTGATAGGTTTGATGGTTGAAACAGAATGCTTTTTACCATGGGACAAGAAATCAGACCTCCACAACTTAACCGGAAGAATTTTTTTTTTTGAAAAAATCCCAAGCCCCGGGGTCACAATTTCAGAAAAAATCTGACTTTCGGGAATTCACTCAAAAATGGTGCCCAACGGTTGCAGATGCTCCCCTGAAAGGTTTGGCGGTCGAAACAGAAGGCTTATTATCACAGGACAAGAAATCAGACCTCCACAACTTAACCGGCAGAAAAAAATTTTTTTGAAAAAATCCCAAGCCCCGGGGTCACAATATCAGAAAAAAATCTGATTTTCGGGAATTCACTCAAAAATGGTGCCCAACGGTTGCAAATGCTCCCCTGAAAGGTTTGGCGGTTGAAACAGAAGGCTTATTATTACAGGACAAGAAATCAGACCTCCACAACTTACCCAGCAGAATTTTTTTTTTTTTGAAAAAATCCCAAGCCCCGGGGTCACAATATCAGAAAAAATCTGACTTTTGGGAATTGACTCAAAAATGGTGCCCAACGGTTGCAAATGCTCCCCTGAAAGGTTTGGCGGTCGAAACAGAAGGCATATTATCACAGGAGAAGAAATCAGACCTCCACAACTTAACCGGCAGAAAAATATTTTTTTGAAAAAATCCCAAGCCCCGGGGTCACAATTTCAGAAAAAATCTGACTTTCGGGAATTCACTCAAAAATGGTGCCCAACGGTTGCAAATGCTCCCCTGAAAGGTTTGGTGGTCGAAACAGAAGGCTTATTATCACGGGACAAGAAATCAGACCTCCACAACTTAACCGGCAGAAAAATATTTTTTTGAAAAAATCCCAAGCCAAGGGGTCACAATTTCAGAAAAAATCTGACTTTCGGGAATTCACTCAAAAATGGTGCCCAGCGGTTGCAAATGCTCCCCTGAAAGGTTTGGCGGTCGAAACAGAAGGCTTTTTATCACAGGACAAGAAATCAGCCCTCGACAACTTAACCGGCAGAAATTTTTTTTTTGAAAAAATCCCAAGCCCCGGGGTCACAATTTCAGAAAAAATCTGACTTTTGGGATTTCACTCAAAAATGGTGCCCAACGGTTGCAAATGCTCCCCTGAAAGGTTTGGCGGTCGAAACAGAAGGCTTTTTACCACGGGACAAGAAATCAGACCTCCACAACTTAACCGGCAGAAAAATATTTTTTTGAAAAAATCCCATGCCCCGGGGTCACAATTTCAGAAAAAATCTGACTTTTGGGAATTCACTCAAAAATGGTGCCCAACGGTTGCAAATGCTCCCCTGAAAGGTTTGGCGGTCGAAAGAGAAGGCTTTTTACCACGGGACAAGAAATCAGACCTCCACAACTTAACCGGCAGAAAAATATTTTTTTGAAAAAATCCCATGCCCCGGGGTCACAATTTCAGAAAAAATCTGACTTTCGGCAATTCACTCAAAAATGGTGCCCAACGGTTGCAAATGCTCCCCTGAATGGTTTGGTGGTCGAAACAGAAGGCTTTTTATCACAGGACAAGAAATCAGCCCTCGACAACTTAACCGGCAGAATTTTTTTTTTCGAAAAAAACCCTAAGCCCCGGGGTTACAATTTCAGAAAAAATCTGACTTTCGGGAATTCACTCAAAAATGGTGCCCGACGGTTGCAAATGCTCCCCTGAAAGATTTGGCGGTCGAAACAGAAGGCTTTTTATCACAGGACAAGAAATCAGCCCTCGACAACTTAACCGGCAGAAATTTTTTTTTTGAAAAAATCCCAAGCCCCGGGGTCACAATTTCAGAAAAAATCTGACTTTCGGGAATTCACTCAAAAATGGTGCCCAACGGTTGCAAATGCTCCCCTGAAAGGTTTGGCGGTCGAAACAGAAGGCTTTTTATCACAGGACAAGAAATCAGACCTCCACAACTTAACCAGCAGAAAAATATTTTTTCGAAAAAATCCCAAGCCCCGGGGTCACAATATCAGAAAAAATCTGACTTTCGGGAATTCACTCAAAAATGGTGTCCAATGGTTGCAAAAGCTCCCCTGAAAGATTTGGTGGTCGAAACAGAAGGCTTTTTATCACGGGACAAGAAATCAGACCTCCACAACTTAACCGGCAGAAAAATATTTTTTCGAAAAAATCCCAAGCCCCGGGGTCACAATATCAGAAAAAATCTGACTTTCGGGAATTCACTCAAAAATGGTGCCCAACGGTTGCAAATGCTCCCCTGAATGGTTTGGTGGTCGAAACAGAAGGCTTTTTATCACAGGACAAGAAATCAGCCCTCGACAACTTAACCGGTAGAATTTTTTTTTTGGAAAAAATCCCTTAGCCCCGGGGTCACAATTTCAGAAAAAACCTGACTTTCGGGAATTCACTCATAAATGGTGCCCAACGGTTGCAAATGCTCCCCTGAAAGGTTTGGCGGTCGAAACAGAAGGCTTTTTATCACAGGACAAGAAATCAGCCCTCGACAACTTAACCGGCAGAATTTTTTTTTTTTTGAAAAAATCCCAAGCCCCGGGGTCACAATTTCAGAAAAAATCCAACTTTCGGGAATTCACTCATAAATGGTGCCCAACGGTTGCAAATGCTCCCCTGAAAGGTTTGGCGGTCGAAACAGAAGGCTTTTTATTACAGGACAAGAAATCAGCCCTCGACAACTTAACCGGCAGAAAATTTTTTTTTAAAAAAATCCCTAAGCCCCGGGGTCACAACATCAGAAAAAATCTGACTTTCGGGAATTCACTCAAAAATGGTGTCCAATGGTTGCAAAGGTTCCCCTGAAAGATTTGGTGGTTGAAATAGAAGGCTTTTTATCATGAGACAAGAAATCAGACCTCTACAACTTAACCGGCAGAATTTTTTTTTTTGAAAAAATCCCAAGCCCCGGGGTCACAATTTCAAAAAAATCTGACTTTCAGGAATTCACTCAAAAATGGTGCCCAACAGTTGCAAATGCTCCCCTGAAAGGTTTGGCGGTCGAAACAGAAGGCTTTTTATCACGGGACAAGAAATCAGCCCTCCACAACTTAACAGGCAGAAAAATATTTTTTCGAAAAAATCCCAAGCCCCGGGGTCACAATATCAGAAAAAATCTGA
Organism: Podarcis tiliguerta; assembly: GCF_965153285.1. Taxonomy (NCBI): domain Eukaryota; kingdom Metazoa; phylum Chordata; class Lepidosauria; order Squamata; family Lacertidae; genus Podarcis; species Podarcis tiliguerta. Next base: position 214,756 of record NW_028148686.1, on the reverse strand, counting down.
CTTTCGGGAATTCACTCAAAAATGGTGCCCAACGGTTGCAAATGCTCCCCTGAATGGTTTGGTGGTCGAAACAGAAGGCTTTTTATCACAGGACAAGAAATCAGCCCTCGACAACTTAACCGGGAGAATTTTTTTTTTCGAAAAAAACCCTAAGCCCCGGGGTCACAATTTCAGAAAAAATCTGACTTTCGGGAATTCACTCAAAAATGGTGCCCGACGGTTGCAAATGCTCCCCTGAAAGATTTGGCGGTCGAAACAGAAGGCTTTTTATCACAGGACAAGAAATCAGCCCTCGACAACTTAACCGGCAGAAATTTTTTTTTTGAAAAAATCCCAAGCCCCGGGGTCACAATTTCAGAAAAAATCTGACTTTCGGGAATTCACTCAAAAATGGTGCCCAACGGTTGCAAATGCTCCCCTGAAAGGTTTGGCGGTCGAAACAGAAGGCTTTTTATCACAGGACAAGAAATCAGACCTCCACAACTTAACCAGCAGAAAAATATTTTTTCGAAAAAATCCCAAGCCCCGGGGTCACAATATCAGAAAAAATCTGACTTTCGGGAATTCACTCAAAAATGGTGTCCAATGGTTGCAAAAGCTCCCCTGAAAGATTTGGTGGTCGAAACAGAAGGCTTTTTATCACGGGACAAGAAATCAGACCTCCACAACTTAACCGGCAGAAAAATATTTTTTCGAAAAAATCCCAAGCCCCGGGGTCACAATATCAGAAAAAATCTGACTTTCGGGAATTCACTCAAAAATGGTGCCCAACGGTTGCAAATGCTCCCCTGAATGGTTTGGTGGTCGAAACAGAAGGCTTTTTATCACAGGACAAGAAATCAGCCCTCGACAACTTAACCGGTAGAATTTTTTTTTTGGAAAAAATCCCTTAGCCCCGGGGTCACAATTTCAGAAAAAACCTGACTTTCGGGAATTCACTCATAAATGGTGCCCAACGGTTGCAAATGCTCCCCTGAAAGGTTTGGCGGTCGAAACAGAAGGCTTTTTATCACAGGACAAGAAATCAGCCCTCGACAACTTAACCGGCAGAATTTTTTTTTTTTGAAAAAATCCCAAGCCCCGGGGTCACAATTTCAGAAAAAATCCAACTTTCGGGAATTCACTCATAAATGGTGCCCAACGGTTGCAAATGCTCCCCTGAAAGGTTTGGCGGTCGAAACAGAAGGCTTTTTATTACAGGACAAGAAATCAGCCCTCGACAACTTAACCGGCAGAAAATTTTTTTTTAAAAAAATCCCTAAGCCCCGGGGTCACAACATCAGAAAAAATCTGACTTTCGGGAATTCACTCAAAAATGGTGTCCAATGGTTGCAAAGGTTCCCCTGAAAGATTTGGTGGTTGAAATAGAAGGCTTTTTATCATGAGACAAGAAATCAGACCTCTACAACTTAACCGGCAGAATTTTTTTTTTTGAAAAAATCCCAAGCCCCGGGGTCACAATTTCAAAAAAATCTGACTTTCAGGAATTCACTCAAAAATGGTGCCCAACAGTTGCAAATGCTCCCCTGAAAGGTTTGGCGGTCGAAACAGAAGGCTTTTTATCACGGGACAAGAAATCAGCCCTCCACAACTTAACAGGCAGAAAAATATTTTTTCGAAAAAATCCCAAGCCCCGGGGTCACAATATCAGAAAAAATCTGACTTTCGGGAATTCACTCAAAAATGGTGCCCAACGGTTGCAAATGCTCCCATGAAAGATTTGGCGGTCGAAACAGAAGGCTTTTTATCACAGGACAAGAAATAAGCCCTCGACAACTTAACCGGCAGAAATTTTTTTTAAAAAAAAATCCCAAGTCCCGGGGTCACAATTTCAGAAAAAATCTGACTTTCGGGAATTCACTCAAAAATGGTGCCCAACGGTTGCAAATGCTCCCCTGAAAGGTTTGGCGGTCGAAACAGAAGTCTTTTTATCACAGGACAAGAAATCAGACCTCCACAACTTAACCGGCAGAAAAATATTTTTTCGAAAAAATCCCAAGCCACGGGGTCACAATTTCAGAAAAAATCTGACTTTTGGGAATTCACTCAAAAATGGTGCCCAACGGTTGCAAAGGCTCCCCTGAAAGATTTGGCGGTCGAAACAGAAGGCTTTTTATCACAGGACAAGAAATCAGCCCTCGACAACTTAACCGGCAGAAATTTTTTTTTTGAAAAAATCCCTAAGCCCCGGGGTCACAATTTCAGAAAAAATCTGACTTTCGGGAATTCACTCATAAATGGTGCCCAACGGTTGCAAATGCTCCCCTGAAAGGTTTGGCGGTCGAAACAGAAGGCTTTTTATCACGGGACAAGAAATCAGACCTCCACAACTTAACCGGCAGAAAAATATTTTTTCGAAAAAATCCCAAGCCCCGGGGTCACAATATCAGAAAAAATCTGACTTTCGGGAATTCACTCAAAAATGGTGCCCAACGGTTGCAAATGCTCCCCTGAAAGATTTGGTGGTCGAAACAGAAGGCTTTTTATCACGGGACAAGAAATCAGACCTCTACAACTTAACCGGTAGAAATTTTTTTTTGGAAAAAATCCCTAAGCCCCGGGGTCACAATTTCAGAAAAAATCTGACTTTCGGGAATTCACTCAAAAATGGTGCCCAACGGTTGCAAATGCTCCCCTGAAAGGTTTGGCGGTCGAAACAGAAGGCTTTTTATCACAGGACAAGAAATCAGACCTCCACAACTTAACCGGCAGAAAAATATTTTTTCGAAAAAATCCCAAGCCCCGGGGTCACAATATCAGAAAAAATCTGACTTTCGGGAATTCACTCAAAAATGGTGCCCAACGGTTGCAAATGCTCCCCTGAATGGTTTGGTGGTCGAAACAGAAGGCTTTTTATCACAGGACAAGAAATCAGCCCTCGACAACTTAACCGGCAGAATTTTTTTTTTTGAAAAAATCCCTAAGCCCCGGGGTCACAATTTCAGAAAAAATCTGACTTTGGGGAATTCACTCAAAAATGGTGCCCAACGGTTGCAAATGCTCCCCTGAAAGGTTTGGCGGTCGAAACAGAAGGCTTTTTATCACAGGACAAGAAATCAGCCCTCGACAACTTAACCGGCAGAATTTTTTTTTTTGAAAAAATCCCAAGCCCCGGGGTCACAATTTCAGAAAAAATCTGACTTTCAGGAATTCACTCAAAAATGGTGCCCAACGGTTGCAAATGCTCCACTGAAAGATTTGGCGGTCGAAACAGAAGGCTTTTTATCACGGGACAAGAAATCAGACCTCTACAACTTAACCGGTAGAAATTTTTTTTTTGAAAAAATCCCTAAGTCCCGGGGTCACAATATCAGAAAAAATCTGACTTTCGGGAATTCACTCAAAAATGGTGTCCAATGGTTGCAAATGCTCCCCTGAAAGGTTTGGCGGTCGAAACAGAAGGCTTATTATCACAGGACAAGAAATCAGACCTCCACAACTTAACCGGCAGAAAAATATTTTTTTGAAAAAATCCCAAGCCCCGGGGTCACAATATCAGAAAAAATCTGACTTTCGGGAATTCACTCAAAAATGGTGTCCAATGGTTGCAAATGCTCCCCTGAAAGATTTGGTGGTTGAAATAGAAGGCTTTTTATCACGAGACAAGAAATCAGACCTCTACAGCTTAACCGGCAGAATTTTTTTTTTTGAAAAAATCCCAAGCCCCGGGGTCACAATTTCAAAAAAATCTGACTTTCCGGAATTCACTCAAAAATGGTGCCCAACAGTTGCAAATGCTCCCCTGAAAGGTTTGGCGGTCGAAACAGAAGGCTTTTTATCACGGGACAAGAAATCAGCCCTACACAACTTAACAGGCAGAAAAATATTTTTTCGAAAAAATCCCAAGCCCCGGGGTCACAATATCAGAAAAAATCTGACTTTCGGGAATTCACTCAAAAATGGTGCCCAACGGTTGCAAATGCTCCCCTGAATGGTTTGGTGGTCGAAACAGAAGGCTTTTTATCACAGGACAAGAAATCAGCCCTCGACAACTTAACCGGCAGAAATTTTTTTTTCGAAAAAAACCCTAAGCCCCGGGGTCACAATTTCAGAAAAAATCTGACTTTCGGGAATTCACTCAAAAATGGTGCCCAACGGTTGCAAATGCTCCCCTGAAAGGTTTGGCGGTCGAAACAGAAGGCTTTTTATCACAGGACAAGAAATCAGCCCTCGACAACTTAACCGGCAGAAATTTTTTTTAAAAAAAAATCCCTAAGTCCCGGGGTCACAATTTCAGAAAAAATCTGACTTTTGGGAATTCACTCAAAAATGGTGCCCAACGGTTGCAAAGGCTCCCCTGAAAGATTTGGCGGTCGAAACAGAAGGCTTTTTATCACGGGACAAGAAACCAGACCTCCACAACTTAACCGGCAGAATTTTTTTTTTTTTTTAAAAATCCCTAAGCCCCGGGGTCACAATTTCAGAAAAAAATCTGACTTTCGGGAATTCACTCATAAATGGTGCCCAACGGTTGCAAATGCTCCCCTGAAAGGTTTGGCGGTCGAAACAGAAGGCTTTTTATCACAGGACAAGAAATCAGACCTCCACAACTTAACCGGCAGAAAAATATTTTTTCGAAAAAATCCCAAGCCCCGGGGTCACAATATCAGAAAAAAATCTGACTTTCGGGAATTCACTCAAAAATGGTGCCCAACGGTCGCAAATGCTCCCCTGAAAGGTTTGGCGGTCGAAACAGAAGGCTTTTTATCACGGGACAAGAAATCAGACCTCTACAACTTAACCGGCAGAATTTTTTTTTTTGAAAAAATCCCAAGCCCCGGGGTCACAATTTCAGAAAAAATCTGACTTTCAGGAATTCACTCAAAAATGGTGCCCAACGGTTGCAAATGCTCCCCTGAAAGGTTTGGCGGTCGAAAAAGAAGGCATTTTATCACGGGACAAGAAATCAGACCTCCACAACTTAACCGGCAGAAAAATATTTTTTCGAAAAAATCCCAAGCCCCGGGGTCACAATATCAGAAAAAATCTGACTTTCGGGAATTCACTCAAAAATGGTGCCCAACAGTTGCAAATGCTCCCCTGAAAGATTTGGCGGTCGAAACAGAAGGCTTTTTATCACGGGACAAGAAATCAGACCTCTACAACTTAACCGGTAGAAATTTTTTTTTGGAAAAAATCCCTAAGCCCCGGGGTCACAATTTCAGAAAAAATCTGACTTTCGGGTATTCACTCATAAATGGTGCCCAACGGTTGCAAATGCTCCCCTGAAAGGTTTGGCGGTCGAAACAGAAGGCTTTTTATCACAGGACAAGAAATCAGCCCTCGACAACTTAACCGGCAGAAATTTTTTTTTTGAAAAAATCCCTAAGCCCCGGGGTCACAATTTCAGAAAAAATCTGACTTTTGGGAATTCACTCAAAAATGGTGCCCAACGGTTGCAAATGCTCCCCTGAAAGGTTTGGCGGTCGAAACAGAAGGCTTTTTATCACAGGACAAGAAATCAGCCCTCGACAACTTAACCGGCAGAATTTTTTTTTTTGAAAAAATCCCAAGCCCCGGGGTCACAATTTCAGAAAAAATCTGACTTTCAGGAATTCACTCAAAAATGGTGCCCAACGGTTGCAAATGGTCCCCTAAAAGGTTTGGCGGTCGAAACAGAAGGCTTTTTATCACAGGACAAGAAATCAGACCTCCACAACTTAACCGGCAGAAAAATATTTTTTCGAAAAAATCCCAAGCCCCGGGGTCACAATATCAGAAAAAATCTGACTTTCGGGAATTCACTCAAAAATGGTGTCCAATGGTTGCAAAGGCTCCCCTGAAAGATTTGGCGGTCGAAACAGAAGGCTTTTTATCACGGGACAAGAAACCAGACCTCCACAACTTAACCGGCAGAATTTTTTTTTTTAAAAAAAAATCCCTAAGCCCCGGGGTCACAATTTCAGAAAAAATCTGACTTTCGGGAATTCACTCATAAATGGTGCCCAACGGTTGCAAATGCTCCCCTGAAAGGTTTGGCGGTCGAAACAGAAGGCTTTTTATCACAGGACAAGAAATCAGACCTCCACAACTTAACCGGCAGAAAAATATTTTTTCGAAAAAATCCCAAGCCCCGGGGTCACAATATCAGAAAAAATCTGACTTTCGGGAATTCACTCAAAAATGGTGCCCAACGGTTGCAAATGCTCCCCTGAAAGGTTTGGCGGTCGAAACAGAAGGCTTTTTATCACGGGACAAGAAATCAGACCTCTACAACTTAACCGGCAGAATTTTTTTTTTTGAAAAAATCCCAAGCCCCGGGGTCACAATTTCAGAAAAAATCTGACTTTCAGGAATTCACTCAAAAATGGTGCCCAACGGTTGCAAATGCTCCCCTGAAAGGTTTGGCGGTCGAAAAAGAAGGCATTTTATCACGGGACAAGAAATCAGACCTCCACAACTTAACCAGCAGAAAAATATTTTTTCGAAAAAATCCCAAGCCCCGGGGTCACAATATCAGAAAAAATCTGACTTTCGGGAATTCACTCAAAAATGGTGCCCAACAGTTGCAAATGCTCCCCTGAAAGATTTGGCGGTCGAAACAGAAGGCTTTTTATCACGGGACAAGAAATCAGACCTCTACAACTTAACCGGTAGAAATTTTTTTTTGGAAAAAATCCCTAAGCCCCGGGGTCACAATTTCAGAAAAAATCTGACTTTCGGGTATTCACTCATAAATGGTGCCCAACGGTTGCAAATGCTCCCCTGAAAGGTTTGGCGGTCGAAACAGAAGGCTTTTTATCACAGGACAAGAAATCAGACCTCCACAACTTAACCGGCAGAAAAATATTTTTTCGAAAAAATCCCAAGCCCCGGGGTCACAATATCAGAAAAAATCTGACTTTCGGGAATTCACTCAAAAATGGTGCCCAACGGTTGCAAATGCTCCCCTGAATGGTTTGGTGGTCGAAACAGAAGGCTTTTTATCACAGGACAAGAAATCAGCCCTCGACAACTTAACCGGCAGAAATTTTTTTTTTGAAAAAATCCGTAAGCCCCGGGGTCACAATTTCAGAAAAAATCTGACTTTTGGGAATTCACTCAAAAATGGTGCCCAACGGTTGCAAATGCTCCCCTGAAAGGTTTGGCGGTCGAAACAGAAGGCTTTTTATCACAGGACAAGAAATCAGCCCTCGACAACTTAACCGGCAGAATTTTTTTTTTTGAAAAAATCCCAAGCCCCGGGGTCACAATTTCAGAAAAAATCTGACTTTCAGGAATTCACTCAAAAATGGTGCCCAACGGTTGCAAATGGTCCCCTAAAAGGTTTGGCGGTCGAAACAGAAGGCTTTTTATCACAGGACAAGAAATCAGACCTCCACAACTTAACCGGCAGAAAAATATTTTTTCGAAAAAATCCCAAGCCCCGGGGTCACAATATCAGAAAAAATCTGACTTTCGGGAATTCACTCAAAAATGGTGTCCAATGGTTGCAAAGGCTCCCCTGAAAGATTTGGTGGTCGAAACAGAAGGCTTTTTATCACGGGACAAGAAATCAGACCTCCACAACTTAACCGGCAGAAAAATATTTTTTCGAAAAAATCCCAAGCCCCAGGGTCACAATATCAGAAAAAATCTGACTTTCGGGAATTCACTCAAAAATGGAGCCCAACGGTTGCAAATGCTCCCCTGAAAGATTTGGCGGTCGAAACAGAAGGCTTTTTATCACAGGACAAGAAATCAGCCCTCGACAACTTAACCGGCAGAAATTTTTTTTAAAAAAAAATCCCTAAGCCCCGGGGTCACAATTTCAGAAAAAATCTGACTTTTGGGAATTCACTCAAAAATGGTGCCCAACGGTTGCAAAGGCTCCCCTGAAAGATTTGGTGGTTGAAACAGAAGGCTTTTTATCACGGGACAAGAAATCAGACCTCTACAACTTAACCGGCAGAATTTTTTTTTTTGAAAAAATCCCAAGCCCCGGGGTCACAATTTCAGAAAAAATCTGACTTTTGCGAATTCACTCAAAAATGGTGCCCAACGGTTGCAAAGGCTCCCCTGAAAGATTTGGCGGTCGAAACAGAAGGCTTTTTATCACAGGACAAGAAATCAGCCCTCGACAACTTAACCGGTAGAAATTTTTTTTTTTGAAAAAATCCCAAGCCCTGGGGTCACAATTTCAGAAAAAATCTGACTTTCAGGAATTCACTCAAAAATGGTGCCCAACGGTTGCAAATGCTCCCCTGAAAGGTTTGGTGGTCGAAACAGAAGGCTTTTTATCACGGGACAAGAAATCAGACCTCCACAACTTAACCGGCAGAAAAATATTTTTTTGAAAAAATCCCAAGCCCCGGGGTCACAATATCAGAAAAAAATCTGACTTTCGGGAATTCACTCAAAAATGGTGTCCAATGGTTGCAAAGGCTCCCCTGAAAGATTTGGAGGTCGAAACAGAAGGCTTTTTATCACAGGACAAGAAATCAGACCTCCACAACTTAACCGGCAGAAAAATATTTTTTCGAAAAAATCCCAAGCCCCGGGGTCACAATATCAGAAAAAATCTGACTTTCGGGAATTCACTCAAAAATGGTGCCCAACGGTTGCAAATGCTCCCCTGAAAGGTTTGGCGGTCGAAACAGAAGGCTTTTTATCACGGGACAAGAAATCAGACCTCTACAACTTAACCGGCAGAATTTTTTTTTTTGAAAAAATCCCAAGCCCCGGGGTCACAATTTCAGAAAAAATCTGACTTTCAGGAATTCACTCAAAAATGGTGCCCAACGGTTGCAAATGCTCCCCTGAAAGGTTTGGCGGTCGAAAAAGAAGGCATTTTATCACGGGACAAGAAATCAGACCTCCACAACTTAACCGGCAGAAAAATATTTTTTTCGAAAAAATCCCAAGCCCCGGGGTCACAATATCAGAAAAAATCTGACTTTCGGGAATTCACTCAAAAATGGTGCCCAACAGTTGCAAATGCTCCCCTGAAAGATTTGGCGGTCGAAACAGAAGGCTTTTTATCACGGGACAAGAAATCAGACCTCTACAACTTAACCGGTAGAAATTTTTTTTTGGAAAAAATCCCTAAGCCCCGGGGTCACAATTTCAGAAAAAATCTGACTTTCGGGTATTCACTCATAAATGGTGCCCAACGGTTGCAAATGCTCCCCTGAAAGGTTTGGCGGTCGAAACAGAAGGCTTTTTATCACAGGACAAGAAATCAGACCTCCACAACTTAACCGGCAGAAAAATATTTTTTCGAAAAAATCCCAAGCCCCGGGGTCACAATATCAGAAAAAATCTGACTTTCGGGAATTCACTCAAAAATGGTGCCCAACGGTTGCAAATGCTCCCCTGAATGGTTTGGTGGTCGAAACAGAAGGCTTTTTATCACAGGACAAGAAATCAGCCCTCGACAACTTAACCGGCAGAAATTTTTTTTTTGAAAAAATCCCTAAGCCCCGGGGTCACAATTTCAGAAAAAATCTGACTTTTGGGAATTCACTCAAAAATGGTGCCCAACGGTTGCAAATGCTCCCCTGAAAGGTTTGGCGGTCGAAACAGAAGGCTTTTTATCACAGGACAAGAAATCAGTCCTCGACAACTTAACCGGCAGAATTTTTTTTTTTGAAAAAATCCCAAGCCCCGGGGTCACAATTTCAGAAAAAATCTGACTTTCAGGAATTCACTCAAAAATGGTGCCCAACGGTTGCAAATGGTCCCCTAAAAGGTTTGGCGGTCGAAACAGAAGGCTTTTTATCACAGGACAAGAAATCAGACCTCCACAACTTAACCGGCAGAAAAATATTTTTTCGAAAAAATCCCAAGCCCCGGGGTCACAATATCAGAAAAAATCTGACTTTCGGGAATTCACTCAAAAATGGTGTCCAATGGTTGCAAAGGCTCCCCTGAAAGATTTGGCGGTCGAAACAGAAGGCTTTTTATCACGGGACAAGAAACCAGACCTCCACAACTTAACCGGCAGAATTTTTTTTTTTTTAAAAAAATCCCTAAGCCCCGGGGTCACAATTTCAGAAAAAATCTGACTTTCGGGAATTCACTCATAAATGGTGCCCAACGGTTGCAAATGCTCCCCTGAAAGGTTTGGTGGTCGAAACAGAAGGCTTTTTATCACAGGACAAGAAATCAGACCTCCACAACTTAACCGGCAGAAAAATATTTTTTCGAAAAAATCCCAAGCCCCGGGGTCACAATATCAGAAAAAATCTGACTTTCGGGAATTCACTCAAAAATGGTGCCCAACGGTTGCAAATGCTCCCCTGAAAGGTTTGGCGGTCGAAACAGAAGGCTTTTTATCACGGGACAAGAAATCAGACCTCTACAACTTAACCGGCAGAATTTTTTTTTTTGAAAAAATCCCAAGCCCCGGGGTCACAATTTCAGAAAAAATCTGACTTTCAGGAATTCACTCAAAAATGGTGCCCAACGGTTGCAAATGCTCCCCTGAAAGGTTTGGCGGTCGAAAAAGAAGGCATTTTATCACGGGACAAGAAATCAGACCTCCACAACTTAACCGGCAGAAAAATATTTTTTCGAAAAAATCCCAAGCCCCGGGGTCACAATATCAAAAAAAATCTGACTTTCGGGAATTCACTCAAAAATGGTGCCCAACAGTTGCAAATGCTCCCCTGAAAGATTTGGCGGTCGAAACAGAAGGCTTTTTATCACGGGACAAGAAATCAGACCTCTACAACTTAACCGGTAGAAATTTTTTTTTGGAAAAAATCCCTAAGCCCCGGGGTCACAATTTCAGAAAAAATCTGACTTTCGGGTATTCACTCATAAATGGTGCCCAACGGTTGCAAATGCTCCCCTGAAAGGTTTGGCGGTCGAAACAGAAGGCTTTTTATCACAGGACAAGAAATCAGACCTCCACAACTTAACCGGCAGAAAAATATTTTTTCGAAAAAATCCCAAGCCCCGGGGTCACAATATCAGAAAAAATCTGACTTTCGGGAATTCACTCAAAAATGGTGCCCAACGGTTGCAAATGCTGCCCTGAATGGTTTGGTGGTCGAAACAGAAGGCTTTTTATCACAGGACAAGAAATCAGCCCTCGACAACTTAACCGGCAGAAATTTTTTTTTTGAAAAAATCCCTAAGCCCCGGGGTCACAATTTCAGAAAAAATCTGACTTTTGGGAATTCACTCAAAAATGGTGCCCAACGGTTGCAAATGCTCCCCTGAAAGGTTTGGCGGTCGAAACAGAAGGCTTTTTATCACAGGACAAGAAATCAGCCCTCGACAACTTAACCGGCAGAATTTTTTTTTTTGAAAAAATCCCAAGCCCCGGGGTCACAATTTCAGAAAAAATCTGACTTTCAGGAATTCACTCAAAAATGGTGCCCAACGGTTGCAAATGGTCCCCTAAAAGGTTTGGCGGTCGAAACAGAAGGCTTTTTATCACAGGACAAGAAATCAGACCTCCACAACTTAACCGGCAGAAAAATATTTTTTCGAAAAAATCCCAAGCCCCGGGGTCACAATATCAGAAAAAATCTGACTTTCGGGAATTCACTCAAAAATGGTGTCCAATGGTTGCAAAGGCTCCCCTGAAAGATTTGGTGGTCGAAACAGAAGGCTTTTTATCACGGGACAAGAAATCAGACCTCCACAACTTAACCGGCAGAAAAATATTTTTTCGAAAAAATCCCAAGCCCCAGGGTCACAATATCAGAAAAAATCTGACTTTCGGGAATTCACTCAAAAATGGAGCCCAACGGTTGCAAATGCTCCCCTGAAAGATTTGGCTGTCGAAACAGAAGGCTTTTTATCACAGGACAAGAAATCAGCCCTCGACAACTTAACCGGCAGAAATTTTTTTTTAAAAAAAATCCCTAAGCCCCGGGGTCACAATTTCAGAAAAAATCTGACTTTTGGGAATTCACTCAAAAATGGTGCCCAACGGTTGCAAAGGCTCCCCTGAAAGATTTGGTGGTTGAAACAGAATGCTTTTTATCACGGGACAAGAAATCAGACCTCTACAACTTAACCGGCAGAATTTTTTTTTTTGAAAAAATCCCAAGCAATCCCAACAATTTCAGAAAAAATCTGACTTTTGCGAATTCACTCAAAAATGGTGCCCAACGGTTGCAAAGGCTCCCCTGAAAGATTTGGCGGTCGAAACAGAAGGCTTTTTATCACAGGACAAGAAATCAGCCCTCGACAACTTACCCGGTAGAAATTTTTTTTTTGAAAAAATCCCAAGCCCCGGGGTCACAATTTCAGAAAAAATCTGACTTTCAGGAATTCACTCAAAAATGGTGCCCAACGGTTGCAAATGCTCCCCTGAAAGGTTTGGTGGTCGAAACAGAAGGCTTTTTATCACGGGACAAGAAATCAGACCTCCACAACTTAACCGGCAGAAAAATATTTTTTTGAAAAAATCCCAAGCCCCGGGGTCACAATATCAGAAAAAATCTGACTTTCGGGAATTCACTCAAAAATGGTGTCCAATGGTTGCAAAGGCTCCCCTGAAAGATTTGGAGGTCGAAACAGAAGGCTTTTTATCACAGGACAAGAAATCAGCCCTCGACAACTTAACCGGCAGAAAATTTTTTTTTGAAAAAATCCCAAGCCCCGGGGTCACAATTTCAGAAAAAATCCGAATTTCGGGAATTCACTCATAAATGGTGCCCAACGGTTGCAAATGCTCCCCTGAAAGGTTTGGCGGTCGAAACAGAAGGCTTTTTATCACAGGACAAGAAATCAGCCCTCGATAACTTAACCGGCAGAAAAATATTTTTTCGAAAAAATCCCAAGCCCCGGGGTCACAATATCAGAAAAAATCTGACTTTCGGGAATGCACTCAAAAATGGTGTCCAATGGTTGCAAAGGCTGCCCTGAAAGATTTGGTGGTCGAAACAGAAGGCTTTTTATCACGGGACAAGAAATCAGACCTCTACAACTTAACCGGCAGAAATTTTTTTTTTGAAAAAATCCCAAGCCCCGGGGTCACAATATCAGAAAAAATCTGACTTTCGGGAATTCACTCAAAAATGGTGCCCAACGGTTGCAAATGCTCCCATGAAAGATTTGGCGTTCGAAACAGAAGGCTTTTTATCACAGGACAAGAAATAAGCCCTCGACAACTTAACCGGCAGAATTTTTTTTTAAAAAAAAATCCCAAGTCCCGGGGTCACAATTTCAGAAAAAATCTGACTTTCGGGAATTCACTCAAAAATGGTGCCCAACGGTTGCAAATGCTCCCCTGAAAGGTTTCGCGGTCGAAACAGAAGTCTTTTTATCACGGGACAAGAAATCAGACCTCCACAACTTAACCGGCAGAAAAATATTTTTTGGAAAAAATCCCAAGCCACGGGGTCACAATATCAGAAAAAATCTGACTTTCGGGAATTCACTCAAAAATGGTGTCCAATGGTTGCAAAGGCTCCCCTGAAAGATTTGGTGGTCGAAACAGAAGGCTTTTTATCACAGGACAAGAAATCAGCCCTCGACAACTTAACCGGCAGAAAATTTTTTTTTGAAAAAATCCCAAGCCCCGGGGTCACAATTTCAGAAAAAATCCGAATTTCGGGAATTCACTCATAAATGGTGCCCAACGGTTGCAAATGCTCCCCTGAAAGGTTTGGCGGTCGAAACAGAAGGCTTTTTATCACGGGACAAGAAATCAGACCTCTACAACTTAACCGGCAGAATTTTTTTTTTTTGAAAAAATCCCAAGCCTCGGGGTCACAATTTCAGAAAAAATCTGACTTTCAGGAATTCACTCAAAAATGGTGCCCAACGGTTGCAAATGCTCCCCTGAAAGGTTTGGCGGTCGAAACAGAAGGCTTTTTATCATGGGACAAGAAATCAGACCTCCACAACTTAACCGGCAGAAAAATATTTTTTCGAAAAAATCCCAAGCCCCGGGGTCACAATATCAGAAAAAATCTGACTTTCGGGAATTCACTCAAAAATGGTGTCCAATGGTTGCAAAGGCTCCCCTGAAAGATTTGGAGGTCGAAACAGAAGGCTTTTTATCACAGGACAAGAAATCAGCCCTCGACAACTTAACCGGCAGAAAATTTTTTTTTGAAAAAATCCCAAGCCCCGGGGTCACAATTTCAGAAAAAATCCGAATTTCGGGAATTCACTCATAAATGGTGCCCAACGGTTGCAAATGCTCCCCTGAAAGGTTTGGCGGTCGAAACAGAAGGCTTTTTATCACAGGACAAGAAATCAGCCCTCGATAACTTAACCGGCAGAAAAATATTTTTTCGAAAAAATCCCAAGCCCCGGGGTCACAATATCAGAAAAAATCTGACTTTCGGGAATTCACTCAAAAATGGTGTCCAATGGTTGCAAAGGCTGCCCTGAAAGATTTGGTGGTCGAAACAGAAGGCTTTTTATCACGGGACAAGAAATCAGACCTCTACAACTTAACCGGCAGAATTTTTTTTTTTGAAAAAATCCCAAGCCCCGGGGTCACAATATCAGAAAAAATCTGACGTTTGGGAATTCACTCAAAAATGGTGCCCAACGGTTGCAAATGCTCCCCTGAATGGTTTGGTGGTCGAAACAGAAGGCTTTTTATCACAGGACAAGAAATCAGCCCTCGACAACTTAACCGGCAGAAATTTTTTTTTCGAAAAAAACCCTAAGCCCCGGGGTCACAATTTCAGAAAAAATCTGACTTTCGGGAATTCACTCAAAAATGGTGCCCAACGGTTGCAAATGCTCCCATGAAAGATTTGGCGGTCGAAACAGAAGGCTTTTTATCACAGGACAAGAAATAAGCCCTCGACAACTTAACCGGCAGAATTTTTTTTTTAAAAAAAATCCCAAGCCCCGGGGTCACAATTTCAGAAAAAATCTGACTTTCGGGAATTCACTCAAAAATGCTGCCCAACGGTTGCAAATGCTCCCCTGAAAGGTTTGGCGGTCGAAACAGAAGTCTTTTTATCACAGGACAAGAAATCAGACCTCCACAACTTAACCGGCAGAAAAATATTTTTTCGAAAAAATCCCAAGCCACGGGGTCACAATATCAGAAAAAATCTGACTTTCGGGAATTCACTCAAAAATGGTGTCCAATGGTTGCAAAGGCTCCCCTGAAAGATTTGGTGGTCGAAACAGAAGGCTTTTTATCACGGGACAAGAAATCAGACCTCCACAACTTAACCGGCAGAAAAATATTTTTTCGAAAAAATCCCAAGCCCCGGGGTCACAATATCAGAAAAAATCTGACTTTTGGGAATTCACTCAAAAATGGTGCCCAACGGTTGCAAATGCTCCCCTGAAAGGTTTGGCGGTCGAAACAGAAGGCTTTTTATCACAGGACAAGAAATCAGCCCTCGACAACTTAACCGGCAGAAATTTTTTTTTTAAAAAAATCCCTAAGTCCCGGGGTCACAATTTCAGAAAAAATCTGACTTTTGGGAATTCACTCAAAAATGTTGCCCAACGGTTGCAAAGGCTCCCCTGAAAGATTTGGCGGTCGAAACAGAAGGCTTTTTATCACGGGACAAGAAATCAGACCTCCACAACTTAACCGGCAGAATTTTTTTTTTTTGAAAAAATCCCAAGCCCCGGGGTCACAATTTCAGAAAAAATCTGACTTTCAGGAATTCACTCAAAAATGGTGCCCAACGGTTGCAAATGCTCCCCTGAAAGGTTTGACGGTCGAAACAGAAGGCTTTTTATCACAGGACAAGAAATCAGACCTCCACAACTTAACTGGCAGAAAAATATTTTTTCAAAAAAATCCCAAGCCCCGGGGTCACAATATCAGAAAAAACCTGACTTTCGGGAATTCACTCAAAAATGGTGTCCAATGGTTGCAAAGGCTCCCCTGAAAGATTTGGTGGTCGAAACAGAAGGCTTTTTATCACGGGACAAGAAATCAGACCTCCACAACTTAACCGGCAGAAAAATATTTTTTCGAAAAAATCCCAAGCCCCGGGGTCACAATATCAGAAAAAATCTGACTTTCGGGAATTCACTCAAAAATGGTGTCCAATGGTTGCAAAGGCTCCCCTGAAAGATTTGGCGGTCGAAACAGAAGGCTTTTTATCACAGGACAAGAAATCAGCCCTCGACAACTTAACCGGCAGAAATTTTTTTTAAAAAAAAAATCCCTAAGCCCCGGGGTCACAATTTCAGAAAAAATTTGACGTTTGGGAATTCACTCAAAATTGGTGCCCAACGGTTGCAAAGGCTCCCCTGAAAGATTTGGTGGTTGAAACAGAAGGCATTTTATCACGGGACAAGAAATCAGACCTCTACAACTTAACCGGCAGAATTTTTTTTTTTGAAAAAATCCCAAGCCCCGGGGTCACAATTTCAGAAAAAATCTGACTTTCGGGAATTCACTCAAAAATGGTGCCCAACGGTTGCAAATGCTCCCCTGAAAGATTTGGCGGTCGAAACAGAAGGCTTTTTATCACAGGACAAGAAATCAGCCCTCGACAACTTAACCGGCAGAAATTTTTTTTAAAAAAAAATCCCTAAGCCCCGGGGTCACAATTTCAGAAAAAATTTGACTTTTGGGAATTCACTCAAAAATGGTGCCCAACGGTTGCAAAGGCTCCCCTGAAAGATTTGGTGGTTGAAACAGAAGGCTTTTTATCACGGGACAAGAAATCAGACCTCTACAACTTAACCGGCAGAATTTTTTTTTTTGAAAAAATCCCAAGCCCCGGGGTCACAATTTCAGAAAAAAACTGACTTTTGGGAATTCACTCAAAAATGGTGCCCAACGGTTGCAAAGGCTCCCCTGAAAGATTTGGCGGTCGAAACAGAAGGCTTTTTATCACAGGACAAGAAATCAGCCCTCGGCAACTTAACCGGTAGAAATTTTTTTTTTGAAAAAATCCCTAAGCCCCGGGGTCACAATTTCAGAAAAAATCTGACTTTCGGGAATTCACTCATATATGGTGCCCAACGGTTGCAAATGCTCCCCTGAAAGGTTTGGCGGTCGAAACAGAAGGCTTTTTATCACGGGACAAGAAATCAGACCTCCACAACTTAACCGGCAGAATTTTTTTTTTTTTGAAAAAATCCCAAGCCCCGGGGTCACAATATCAGAAAAAATCTGACTTTCGGGAATTCACTCAAAAATGGTGCCCAACGGTTGCAAATGCTCCCCTGAATGGTTTGGTGGTCGAAACAGAAGGCTTTTTATCACAGGACAAGAAATCAGCCCTCGACAACTTAACCGGCAGAAATTTTTTTTTGGAAAAAATCCCTAAGCCCCGGGGTCACAATTTCAGAAAAAATCTGACTTTTGGGAATTCACTCAAAAATGGTGCCCAACGGTTGCAAATGCTCCCCTGAAAGGTTTGGCGGTCGAAACAGAAGGCTTTTTATCACAGGACAAGAAATCAGCCCTCGACAACTTAACCGGCAGAATTTTTTTTTTTGAAAAAATCCCAAGCCCCGGGGTCACAATTTCAGAAAAAATCTGACTTTCAGGAATTCACTCAAAAATGGTGCCCAACGGTTGCAAATGGTCCCCTAAAAGGTTTGGCGGTCGAAACAGAAGGCTTTTTATCACGGGACAAGAAATCAGCCCTCCACAACTTAACCGGCAGAAAAATATTTTTTCGAAAAAATCCCAAGCCCCGGGGTCACAATTTCAGAAAAAATCTGACTTTCGGGCATTCACTCAAAAATGGTGTCCAATGGTTGCCAAGGCTCCCCTGAAAGATTTGGAGGTCGAAACAGAAGGCTTTTTATCACAGGACAAGAAATCAGCCCTCGACAACTTAACCGGCAGAAAATTTTTTTTTGAAAAAATCCCAAGCCCCGGGGTCACAATTTCAGAAAAAATCCGAATTTCGGGAATTCACTCATAAATGGTGCCCAACGGTTGCAAATGCTCCCCTGAAAGGTTTGGCGGTCGAAACAGAAGGCTTTTTATCACAGGACAAGAAATCAGCCCTCGATAACTTAACCGGCAGAAAAATATTTTTTCGAAAAAATCCCAAGCCCCGGGGTTACAATATCAGAAAAAATCTGACTTTCGGGAATTCCCTCAAAAATGGTGTCCAATGGTTGCAAAGGCTGCCCTGAAAGATTTGGTGGTCGAAACAGAAGGCTTTTTATCACGGGACAAGAAATCAGACCTCTACAACTTAACCGGCAGAAATTTTTTTTTTGAAAAAATCCCAAGCCCCGGGGTCACAATATCAGAAAAAATCTGACTTTCGGGAATTCACTCAAAAATGGTGCCCAACGGTTGCAAATGCTCCCCTGAATGGTTTGGTGGTCGAAACAGAAGGCTTTTTATCACAGGACAAGAAATCAGCCCTCGACAACTTAACCGGCAGAAATTTTTTTTTCGAAAAAAACCCTAAGCCCCGGGGTCACAATTTCAGAAAAAATCTGACTTTCGGGAATTCACTCAAAAATGGTGCCCAACGGTTGCAAATGCTCCCATGAAAGATTTGGCGGTCGAAACAGAAGGCTTTTTATCACAGGACAAGAAATAAGCCCTCGACAACTTAACCGGCAGAATTTTTTTTTAAAAAAAAATCCCAAGTCCCGGGGTCACAATTTCAGAAAAAATCTGACTTTCGGGAATTCACTCAAAAATGGTGCCCAACGGTTGCAAATGCTCCCCTGAAAGGTTTGGCGGTCGAAACAGAAGGCTTTTTATCACAGGACAAGAAATCAGCCCTCGAGAACTTAACCGGCAGAAATTTTTTTTTAAAAAAAATCCCTAAGTCCCGGGGTCACAATTTCAGAAAAAATCTGACTTTTGGGAATTCACTCAAAAATGGTGCCCAACGGTTGCGAAGGCTCCCCTGAAAGATTTGGCGGTCGAAACAGAAGGCTTTTTATCACAGGACAAGAAATCAGCCCTCAACAATTTAACCGGCAGAAATTTTTTTTTTTGAAAAAATCCCAAAGCCCCGGGCTCACAATTTCAGAAAAAATCTGACTTTCGGGAATTCACTCAAAAATGGTGCCCAACGGTTGCAAATGCTCCCCTGAAAGATTTGGCGGTCGAAACAGAAGGCTTTTTATCACAGGACAAGAAATCAGCCCTCGACAACTTAACCGGCAGAAATTTTTTTTTAAAAAAAATCCCTAAGCCCCGGGGTCACAATTTCAGAAAAAAATCTGACTTTTGGGAATTCACTCAAAAATGGTGCCCAACGGTTGCAAAGGCTCCCCTGAAAGATTTGGTGGTTGAAACAGAAGGCTTTTTATCACGGGACAAGAAATCAGACCTCTACAACTTAACCGGCAGAATTTTTTTTTTTGAAAAAATCCCAAGCCCCGGGGTCACAATTTCAGAAAAAATCTGACTTTTGCGAATTCACTCAAAAATGGTGCCCAACGGTTGCAAAGGCTCCCCTGAAAGATTTGGCGGTCGAAACAGAAGGCTTTTTATCACAGGACAAGAAATCAGCCCTCGACAACTTAACCGGTAGAAATTTTTTTTTTGAAAAAATCCCTAAGCCCCGGGGTCACAATTTCAGAAAAAATCTGACTTTCGGGAATTCACTCATAAATGGTGCCCAACGGTTGCAAATGCTCCCCTGAAAGGTTTGGCGGTCGAAACAGAAGGCTTTTTATCACAGGACAAGAAATCAGCCCTCGATAAGTTAACCGGCAGAAAAATATTTCTTCGAAAAAATCCCAAGCCCCGGGGTCACAATATCAGAAAAAATCTGACTTTCGGGAATTCACTCAAAAATGGTGTCCAATGGTTGCAAAGGCTGCCCTGAAAGATTTGGTGGTCGAAACAGAAGGCTTTTTATCACGGGACAAGAAATCAGACCTCTACAACTTAACCGGCAGAAATTTTTTTTTTGAAAAAATCCCAAGCCCCGGGGTCACAATATCAGAAAAAATCTGACTTTTGGGAATTCACTCAAAAATGGTGCCCAACGGTTGCAAATGCTCCCCTGAATGGTTTGGTGGTCGAAACAGAAGGCTTTTTATCACAGGACAAGAAATCAGCCCTCGACAACTTAACCGGCAGAAATTTTTTTTTCGAAAAAAACCCTAAGCCCCGGGGTCACAATTTCAGAAAAAATCTGACTTTCGGGAATTCACTCAAAAATGGTGCCCAACGGTTGCAAATGCTCCCATGAAAGATTTGGCGTTCGAAACAGAAGGCTTTTTATCACAGGACAAGAAATAAGCCCTCGACAACTTAACCGGCAGAATTTTTTTTTAAAAAAAAATCCCAAGTCCCGGGGTCACAATTTCAGAAAAAATCTGACTTTCGGGAATTCACTCAAAAATGGTGCCCAACGGTTGCAAATGCTCCCCTGAAAGGTTTCGCGGTCGAAACAGAAGTCTTTTTATCACAGGACAAGAAATCAGACCTCCACAACTTAACCGGCAGAAAAATATTTTTTCGAAAAAATCCCAAGCCACGGGGTCACAATATCAGAAAAAATCTGACTTTCGGGAATTCACTCAAAAATGGTGTCCAATGGTTGCAAAGGCTCCCCTGAAAGATTTGGTGGTCGAAACAGAAGGCTTTTTATCACGGGACAAGAAATCAGACCTCCACAACTTAACCGGCAGAAAAATATTTTTTGGAAAAAATCCCAAGCCCCGGGGTCACAATATCAGAAAAAATCTGACTTTTGGGAATTCACTCAAAAATGGTGCCCAACGGTTGCAAATGCTCCCCTGAAAGGTTTGGCGGTCGAAACAGAAGGCTTTTTATCACAGGACAAGAAATCAGCCCTCGACAACTTAACCGGCAGAAATTTTTTTTTAAAAAAAATCCCTAAGTCCCGGGGTCACAATTTCAGAAAAAATCTGACTTTTGGGAATTCACTCAAAAATGGTGCCCAACGGTTGCGAAGGCTCCCCTGAAAGATTTGGCGGTCGAAACAGAAGGCTTTTTATCACAGGACAAGAAATCAGCCCTCGACAACTTAACCGGTAGAAAATTTTTTTTTGAAAAAATCCCAAGCCCCGGGGTCACAATTTCAGAAAAAATCCGAATTTCGGGAATTCACTCATAAATGGTGCCCAACGGTTGCAAATGCTCCCCTGAAAGGTTTGGCGGTCGAAACAGAAGGCTTTTTATCACAGGACAAGAAATCAGCCCTCGATAACTTAACCGGCAGAAAAATATTTTTTCGAAAAAATCCCAAGCCCCGGGGTCACAATATCAGAAAAAAACTGACTTTTGGGAATTCACTCAAAAATGGTGCCCAACGGTTGCAAAGGCTCCCCTGAAAGATTTGGCGGTCGAAACAGAAGGCTTTTTATCACAGGACAAGAAATCAGCCCTCGACAACTTAACCGGCAGAAATTTTTTTTTTTTAAAAAATCCCAAGCCCCGGGGTCACAATATCAGAAAAAATCTGACTTTCGGGAATTCACTCAAAAATGGTGCCCAACGGTTGCAAATGCTCCCCTGAAAGGTTTGGCGGTCGAAACAGAAGGCTTTTTATCACGGGACAAGAAATCAGACCTCTACAACTTAACCGGCAGAATTTTTTTTTTGAGAAAAAATCCCAAGCCTCGGGGTCACAATTTCAGAAAAAATCTGACTTTCAGGAATTCACTCAAAAATGGTGCCCAACGGTTGCAAATGCTCCCCTGAAAGGTTTGGCGGTCGAAACAGAAGGGTTTTTATCACGGGACAAGAAATCAGACCTCCACAACTTAACCGGCAGAAAAATATTTTTTCGAAAAAATCCCTAAGCCCCGGGGTCACAATATCAGAAAAAATCTGACTTTCGGGAATTCACTCAAAAATGGTGTCCAATGGTTGCAAAGGCTCCCCTGAAAGATTTGGAGGTCGAAACAGAAGGCTTTTTATCACAGGACAAGAAATCAGCCCTCGACAACTTAACCGGCAGAAAATTTTTTTTTGAAAAAATCCCAAGCCCCGGGGTCACAATTTCAGAAAAAATCCGAATTTCGGGAATTCACTCATAAATGGTGCCCAACGGTTGCAAATGCTCCCCTGAAAGGTTTGGCGGTCGAAACAGAAGGCTTTTTATCACAGGACAAGAAATCAGCCCTCGATAACTTAACCGGCAGAAAAATATTTTTTCGAAAAAATCCCAAGCCCCGGGGTCACAATATCAGAAAAAATCTGACTTTCGGGAATTCACTCAAAAATGGTGTCCAATGGTTGCAAAGGCTGCCCTGAAAGATTTGGTGGTCGAAACAGAAGGCTTTTTATCACGGGACAAGAAATCAGACCTCTACAACTTAACCGGCAGAAATTTTTTTTTTGAAAAAATCCCAAGCCCCGGGGTCACAATATCAGAAAAAATCTGACTTTTGGGAATTCACTCAAAAATGGTGCCCAACGGTTGCAATTGCTCCCCTGAATGGTTTGGTGGTCGAAACAGAAGGCTTTTTATCACAGGACAAGAAATCAGCCCTCGACAACTTAACCGGCAGAAATTTTTTTTTCGAAAAAAAACCCTAAGCCCCGGGGTCACAATTTCAGAAAAAATCTGACTTTCGGGAATTCACTCAAAAATGGTGCCCAACGGTTGCAAATGCTCCCATGAAAGATTTGGCGGTCGAAACAGAAGGCTTTTTATCACGGGACAAGAAATCAGACCTCCACAACTTAACCGGCAGAAAAATATTTTTTGGAAAAAATCCCAAGCCCCGGGGTCACAATATCAGAAAAAATCTGACTTTTGGGAATTCACTCAAAAATGGTGCCCAACGGTTGCAAATGCTCCCCTGAAAGGTTTGGCGGTCGAAACAGAAGGCTTTTTATCACAGGACAAGAAATCAGCCCTCGACAACTTAACCGGCAGAAATTTTTTTTTTTAAAAAAATCCCTAAGTCCCGGGGTCACAATTTCAGAAAAAATCTGACTTTTGGGAATTCACTCAAAAATGTTGCCCAACGGTTGCAAAGGCTCCCCTGAAAGATTTGGCGGTCGAAACAGAAGGCTTTTTATCACGGGACAAGAAATCAGACCTCCACAACTTAACCGGCAGAATTTTTTTTTTTTGAAAAAATCCCAAGCCCCGGGGTCACAATTTCAGAAAAAATCTGACTTTCAGGAATTCACTCAAAAATGGTGCCCAACGGTTGCAAATGCTCCCCTGAAAGGTTTGGCGGTCGAAACAGAAGGCTTTTTATCACAGGACAAGAAATCAGACCTCCACAACTTAACCGGCAGAAAAATATTTTTTTGAAAAAATCCCAAGCCCCGGGGTCACAATATCAGAAAAAATCTGACTTTCGGGAATTCACTCAAAAATGGTGTCCAATGGTTGCAAAGGCTCCCCTGAAAGATTTGGTGGTCGAAACAGAAGGCTTTTTATCACGGGACAAGAAATCAGACCTCCACAACTTAACCGGCAGAAAAATATTTTTTCGAAAAAATCCCAAGCCCCGGGGTCACAATATCAGAAAAAATCTGACTTTCGGGAATTCACTCAAAAATGGTGCCCAACGGTTGCAAAGGCTCCCCTGAAAGATTTGGCGGTCGAAACAGAAGGCTTTTTATCACAGGACAAGAAATCAGCCCTCGACAACTTAACCGGTAGAAATTTTTTTTTTGAAAAAATCCCTAAGCCCCGGGGTCACAATTTCAGAAAAAATCTGACTTTCGGGAATTCACTCATAAATGGTGCCCAACGGTTGCAAATGCTCCCCTGAAAGGTTTGGCGGTCGAAACAGAAGGCTTTTTATCACGGGACAAGAAATCAGACCTCCACAACTTAACCGGCAGAATTTTTTTTTTTTGAAAAAATCCCAAGCCCCGGGGTCACAATATCAGAAAAAATCTGACTTTCGGGAATTCACTCAAAAATGGTGCCCAACGGTTGCAAATGCTCCCCTGAATGGTTTGGTGGTCGAAACAGAAGCCTTTTTATCACAGGACAAGAAATCAGCCCTCGACAACTTAACCGGCAGAAATTTTTTTTTGGAAAAAATCCCTAAGCCCCGGGGTCACAATTTCAGAAAAAATCTGACTTTTGGGAATTCACTCAAAAATGGTGCCCAACGGTTGCAAATGCTCCCCTGAAAGGTTTGGCGGTCGAAACAGAAGGCTTTTTATCACAGGACAAGAAATCAGCCCTCGACAACTTAACCGGCAGAATTTTTTTTTTTGAAAAAATCCCAAGCCCCGGGGTCACAATTTCAGAAAAAATCTGACTTTCAGGAATTCACTCAAAAATGGTGCCCAACGGTTGCAAATGGTCCCCTAAAAGGTTTGGCGGTCGAAACAGAAGGCTTTTTATCACGGGACAAGAAATCAGCCCTCCACAACTTAACCGGCAGAAAAATATTTTTTCGAAAAAATCCCAAGCCCCGGGGTCACAATTTCAGAAAAAATCTGACTTTCGGGCATTCACTCAAAAATGGTGTCCAATGGTTGCAAAGGCTCCCCTGAAAGATTTGGAGGTCGAAACAGAAGGCTTTTTATCACAGGACAAGAAATCAGCCCTCGACAACTTAACCGGCAGAAAATTTTTTTTTGAAAAAATCCCAAGCCCCGGGGTCACAATTTCAGAAAAAATCCGAATTTCGGGAATTCACTCATAAATGGTGCCCAACGGTTGCAAATGCTCCCCTGAAAGGTTTGGCGGTCGAAACAGAAGGCTTTTTATCACAGGACAAGAAATCAGCCCTCGATAACTTAACCGGCAGAAAAATATTTTTTCGAAAAAATCCCAAGCCCCGGGGTTACAATATCAGAAAAAATCTGACTTTCGGGAATTCCCTCAAAAATGGTGTCCAATGGTTGCAAAGGCTGCCCTGAAAGATTTGGTGGTCGAAACAGAAGGCTTTTTATCACGGGACAAGAAATCAGACCTCTACAACTTAACCGGCAGAAATTTTTTTTTTGAAAAAATCCCAAGCCCCGGGGTCACAATATCAGAAAAAATCTGACTTTTGGGAATTCACTCAAAAATGGTGCCCAACGGTTGCAAATGCTCCCCTGAATGGTTTGGTGGTCGAAACAGAAGGCTTTTTATCACAGGACAAGAAATCAGCCCTCGACAACTTAACCGGTAGAATTTTTTTTTTTGAAAAAATCCCTAAGCCCCGGGGTCACAATTTCAGAAAAAATCTGACTTTCGGGAATTCACTCATAAATGGTGCCCAACGGTTGCAAATGCTCCCCTGAAAGGTTTGGTGGTCGAAACAGAAGGCTTTTTATCACAGGACAAGAAATCAGACCTCGACAACTTAACCGGCAGAAATTTTTTTTTTTGAAAAAATCGCAAGCCCCGGGGTCACAATATCAGAAAAAATCTGACTTTCGGGAATTCACTCAAAAATGGTGCCCAACGGTTGCAAATGCTCCCCTGAAAGGTTTGGCGGTCGAAACAGAAGGCTTTTTATCACGGGACAAGAAATCAGACCTCTACAACTTAACCGGCAGAAATTTTTTTTTTTTGAAAAAATCCCAAGCCCCAGGGTCACAATTTCAGAAAAAATCTGACTTTCAGGAATTCACTCAAAAATGGTGCCCAACGGTTGCAAATGCTCCCCTGAAAGGTTTGGCGGTCGAAACAGAAGGCTTTTTATCACGGGACAAGAAATCAGACCTCCACAACTTAACCGGCAGAAAAATATTTTTTCGAAAAAATCCCAAGCCCCGGGGTCACAATATCAGAAAAAATCTGACTTTCGGGAATTCACTCAAAAATGGTGCCCAACGGTTGCAAATGCTCCCCTGAAAGATTTGGTGGTTGAAACAGAAGGCTTTTTATCACGGGACAAGAAATCAGACCTCTACAACTTAACCGGCAGAATTTTTTTTTTTGAAAAAATCCCAAGCCCCGGGGTCACAATTTCAGAAAAAATCTGACTTTTGGGAATTCACTCAAAAATGGTGCCCAACGGTTGCAAAGGCTCCCCTGAAAGATTTGGCGGTCGAAACAGAAGGCTTTTTATCACAGGACAAGAAATCAGCCCTCGACAACTTAACCGGTAGAAATTTTTTTTTTGAAAAAATCCCTAAGCCCCGGGGTCACAATTTCAGAAAAAATCTGACTTTCGGGAATTCACTCATAAATGGTGCCCAACGGTTGCAAATGCTCCCCTGAAAGGTTTGGCGGTCGAAACAGAAGGCTTTTTATCACGGGACAAGAAATCAGACCTCTACAACTTAACCGGCAGAATTTTTTTTTTTTGAAAAAATCCCAAGCCCCGGGGTCACAATATCAGAAAAAATCTGACTTTCGGGAATTCACTCAAAAATGGTGCCCAACGGTTGCAAATGCTCCCCTGAATGGTTTGGTGGTCGAAACAGAAGGCTTTTTATCACAGGACAAGAAATCAGCCCTCGACAACTTAACCGGCAGAAATTTTTTTTTTTGAAAAAATCCCTAAGCCCCGGGGTCACAATTTCAGAAAAAATCTGACTTTTGGGAATTCACTCAAAAATGGTGCCCAACGGTTGCAAATGCTCCCCTGAAAGGTTTGGCGGTCGAAAAAGAAGGCTTTTTATCACAGGACAAGAAATCAGCCCTCGACAACTTAACCGGCAGAATTTTTTTTTTTGAAAAAATCCCAAGCCCCGGGGTCACAATTTCAGAAAAAATCTGACTTTCAGGAATTCACTCAAAAATGGTGCCCAACGGTTGCAAATGGTCCCCTAACAGGTTTGGCGGTCGAAACAGAAGGCTTTTTATCACGGGACAAGAAATCAGCCCTCCACAACTTAACCGGCAGAAAAATATTTTTTCGAAAAAATCCCAAGCCCCGGGGTCACAATATCAGAAAAAATCTGACTTTCGGGAATTCACTCAAAAATGGTGTCCAATGCTTGCAAAGGCTCCCCTGAAAGGTTTGGCGGTCGAAACAGACGGCTTTTTATCACAGGACAAGAAATCAGCCCTCGACAACTTAACCGGCAGAAATTTTTTTTTAAAAAAAATCCCTAAGCCCCGGGGTCACAATTTCAGAAAAAATTTGACTTTTGGGAATTCACTCAAAAATGGTGCCCAACGGTTGCAAAGGCTCCCCTGAAATATTTGGTGGTTGAAACAGAAGGCATGTTATCACGGGACAAGAAATCAGACCTCTACAACTTAACCGGCAGAATTTTTTTTTTTGAAAAAATCCCAAGCCCCGGGGTCACAATTTCAGAAAAAATCTGACTTTTGGGAATTCACTCAAAAATGGTGCCCAACGGTTGCAAAGGCTCCCCTGAAAGATTTGGAGGTCGAAACAGAAGGCTTTTTATCACAGGACAAGAAATCAGCCCTCGACAACTTAACCGGTAGAAATTTTTTTTTTGAAAAAATCCCTAAGCCCCGGGTCACAATTTCAGAAAAAATCTGACTTTCGGGAATTCACTCAAAAATGGTGCCCAACGGTTGCAAATGCTCCCATGAAAGATTTGGCGGTCGAAACAGAAGGCTTTTTATCACGGGACAAGAAATCAGACCTCCACAACTTAACCGGCAGAAAAATATTTTTTGGAAAAAATCCCAAGCCCCGGGGTCACAATATCAGAAAAAATCTGACTTTTGGGAATTCACTCAAAAATGGTGCCCAACGGTTGCAAATGCTCCCCTGAAAGGTTTGGCGGTCGAAACAGAAGGCTTTTTATCACAGGACAAGAAATCAGCCCTCGACAACTTAACCGGCAGAAATTTTTTTTAAAAAAAAAATCCCTAAGTCCCGGGGTCACAATTTCAGAAAAGATCTGACTTTTGGGAATTCACTCAAAAATGTTGCCCAACGGTTGCAAAGGCTCCCCTGAAAGATTTGGCGGTCGAAACAGAAGGCTTTTTATCACGGGACAAGAAATCAGACCTCCACAACTTAACCGGCAGAATTTTTTTTTTTTGAAAAAATCGCCAAGCCCCGGGGTCACAATTTCAGAAAAAATCTGACTTTCAGGAATTCACTCAAAAATGGTGCCCAACGGTTGCAAATGCTCCCCTGAAAGGTTTGGCGGTCGAAACAGAAGGCTTTTTATCACAGGACAAGAAATCAGACCTCCACAACTTAACCGGCAGAAAAATATTTTTTTGAAAAAATCCCAAGCCCCGGGGTCACAATATCAGAAAAAATCTGACTTTCGGGAATTCACTCAAAAATGGTGTCCAATGGTTGCAAAGGCTCCCCTGAAAGATTTGGTGGTCGAAACAGAAGGCTTTTTATCACGGGACAAGAAATCAGACCTCCACAACTTAACCGGCAGAAAAATATTTTTTCGAAAAAATCCCAAGCCCCGGGGTCACAATATCAGAAAAAATCTGACTTTCGGGAATTCACTCAAAAATGGTGCCCAACGGTTGCAAATGCTCCCCTGAAAGATTTGGCGGTCGAAACAGAAGGCTTTTTATCACAGGACAAGAAATCAGCCCTCGACAACTTAACCGGTAGAAATTTTTTTTTTGAAAAAATCCCTAAGCCCCGGGGTCACAATTTCAGAAAAAATCTGACTTTCGGGAATTCACTCATAAATGGTGCCCAACGGTTGCAAATGCTCCCCTGAAAGGTTTGGCGGTCGAAACAGAAGGCTTTTTATCACGGGACAAGAAATCAGACCTCCACAACTTAACCGGCAGAATTTTTTTTTTTTGAAAAAATCCCAAGCCCCGGGGTCACAATATCAGAAAAAATCTGACTTTCGGGAATTCACTCAAAAATGGTGCCCAACGGTTGCAAATGCTCCCCTGAATGGTTTGGTGGTCGAAACAGAAGCCTTTTTATCACAGGACAAGAAATCAGCCCTCGACAACTTAACCGGCAGAAATTTTTTTTTGGAAAAAATCCCTAAGCCCCGGGGTCACAATTTCAGAAAAAATCTGACTTTTGGGAATTCACTCAAAAATGGTGCCCAACGGTTGCAAATGCTCCCCTGAAAGGTTTGGCGGTCGAAACAGAAGGCTTTTTATCACAGGACAAGAAATCAGCCCTCGACAACTTAACCGGCAGAATTTTTTTTTTTGAAAAAATCCCAAGCCCCGGGGTCACAATTTCAGAAAAAATCTGACTTTCAGGAATTCACTCAAAAAATGGTGCCCAACGGTTGCAAATGGTCCCCTAAAAGGTTTGGCGGTCGAAACAGAAGGCTTTTTATCACGGGACAAGAAATCAGCCCTCCACAACTTAACCGGCAGAAAAATATTTTTTCGAAAAAATCCCAAGCCCCGGGGTCACAATTTCAGAAAAAATCTGACTTTCGGGCATTCACTCAAAAATGGTGTCCAATGGTTGCAAAGGCTCCCCTGAAAGATTTGGAGGTCGAAACAGAAGGCTTTTTATCACAGGACAAGAAATCAGCCCTCGACAACTTAACCGGCAGAAAATTTTTTTTTGAAAAAATCCCAAGCCCCGGGGTCACAATTTCAGAAAAAATCCGAATTTCGGGAATTCACTCATAAATGGTGCCCAACGGTTGCAAATGCTCCCCTGAAAGGTTTGGCGGTCGAAACAGAAGGCTTTTTATCACAGGACAAGAAATCAGCCCTCGATAACTTAACCGGCAGAAAAATATTTTTTCGAAAAAATCCCAAGCCCCGGGGTCACAATATCAGAAAAAATCTGACTTTCGGGAATTCACTCAAAAATGGTGTCCAATGGTTGCAAAGGCTGCCCTGAAAGATTTGGTGGTCGAAACAGAAGGCTTTTTATCACGGGACAAGAAATCAGCCCTCGACAACTTAACCGGCAGAAATTTTTTTTTTGAAAAAATCCCAAGCCCCGGGGTCACAATATCAGAAAAAATCTGACTTTTGGGAATTCACTCAAAAATGGTGCCCAACGGTTGCAATTGCTCCCCTGAATGGTTTGGTGGTCGAAACAGAAGGCTTTTTATCACAGGACAAGAAATCAGCCCTCGACAACTTAACCGGCAGAAATTTTTTTTTCGAAAAAAAACCCTAAGCCCCGGGGTCACAATTTCAGAAAAAATCTGACTTTCGGGAATTCACTCAAAAATGGTGCCCAACGGTTGCAAATGCTCCCATGAAAGATTTGGCGGTCGAAACAGAAGGCTTTTTATCACGGGACAAGAAATCAGACCTCCACAACTTAACCGGCAGAAAAATATTTTTTGGAAAAAATCCCAAGCCCCGGGGTCACAATATCAGAAAAAATCTGACTTTTGGGAATTCACTCAAAAATGGTGCCCAACGGTTGCAAATGCTCCCCTGAAAGGTTTGGCGGTCGAAACAGAAGGCTTTTTATCACAGGACAAGAAATCAGCCCTCGACAACTTAACCGGCAGAAATTTTTTTTTTTAAAAAAATCCCTAAGTCCCGGGGTCACAATTTCAGAAAAAATCTGACTTTTGGGAATTCACTCAAAAATGTTGCCCAACGGTTGCAAAGGCTCCCCTGAAAGATTTGGCGGTCGAAACAGAAGGCTTTTTATCACGGGACAAGAAATCAGACCTCCACAACTTAACCGGCAGAATTTTTTTTTTTTGAAAAAATCCCAAGCCCCGGGGTCACAATTTCAGAAAAAATCTGACTTTCAGGAATTCACTCAAAAATGGTGCCCAACGGTTGCAAATGCTCCCCTGAAAGGTTTGGCGGTCGAAACAGAAGGCTTTTTATCACAGGACAAGAAATCAGACCTCCACAACTTAACCGGCAGAAAAATATTTTTTTGAAAAAATCCCAAGCCCCGGGGTCACAATATCAGAAAAAATCTGACTTTCGGGAATTCACTCAAAAATGGTGTCCAATGGTTGCAAAGGCTCCCCTGAAAGATTTGGTGGTCGAAACAGAAGGCTTTTTATCACGGGACAAGAAATCAGACCTCCACAACTTAACCGGCAGAAAAATATTTTTTCGAAAAAATCCCAAGCCCCGGGGTCACAATATCAGAAAAAATCTGACTTTCGGGAATTCACTCAAAAATGGTGCCCAACGGTTGCAAAGGCTCCCCTGAAAGATTTGGCGGTCGAAACAGAAGGCTTTTTATCACAGGACAAGAAATCAGCCCTCGACAACTTAACCGGTAGAAATTTTTTTTTTGAAAAAATCCCTAAGCCCCGGGGTCACAATTTCAGAAAAAATCTGACTTTCGGGAATTCACTCAAAAATGGTGCCCAACGGTTGCAAATGCTCCCCTGAAAGGTTTGGCGGTCGAAACAGAAGGCTTTTTATCACAGGACAAGAAATCAGCCCTCGACAACTTAACCGGCAGAATTTTTTTTTTTGAAAAAATCCCAAGCCCCGGGGTCACAATTTCAGAAAAAATCTGACTTTCAGGAATTCACTCAAAAATGGTGCCCAACGGTTGCAAATGGTCCCCTAAAAGGTTTGGCGGTCGAAACAGAAGGCTTTTTATCACGGGACAAGAAATCAGCCCTCCACAACTTAACCGGCAGAAAAATATTTTTTCGAAAAAATCCCAAGCCCCGGGGTCACAATTTCAGAAAAAATCTGACTTTCGGGCATTCACTCAAAAATGGTGTCCAATGGTTGCAAAGGCTCCCCTGAAAGATTTGGAGGTCGAAACAGAAGGCTTTTTATCACAGGACAAGAAATCAGCCCTCGACAACTTAACCGGCAGAAAATTTTTTTTTGAAAAAATCCCAAGCCCCGGGGTCACAATTTCAGAAAAAATCCGAATTTCGGGAATTCACTCATAAATGGTGCCCAACGGTTGCAAATGCTCCCCTGAAAGGTTTGGCGGTCGAAACAGAAGGCTTTTTATCACAGGACAAGAAATCAGCCCTCGATAACTTAACCGGCAGAAAAATATTTTTTCGAAAAAATCCCAAGCCCCGGGGTTACAATATCAGAAAAAATCTGACTTTCGGGAATTCCCTCAAAAATGGTGTCCAATGGTTGCAAAGGCTGCCCTGAAAGATTTGGTGGTCGAAACAGAAGGCTTTTTATCACGGGACAAGAAATCAGACCTCTACAACTTAACCGGCAGAAATTTTTTTTTTGAAAAAATCCCAAGCCCCGGGGTCACAATATCAGAAAAAATCTGACTTTTGGGAATTCACTCAAAAATGGTGCCCAACGGTTGCAAATGCTCCCCTGAATGGTTTGGTGGTCGAAACAGAAGGCTTTTTATCACAGGACAAGAAATCAGCCCTCGACAACTTAACCGGTAGAATTTTTTTTTTTGAAAAAATCCCTAAGCCCCGGGGTCACAATTTCAGAAAAAATCTGACTTTCGGGAATTCACTCATAAATGGTGCCCAACGGTTGCAAATGCTCCCCTGAAAGGTTTGGTGGTCGAAACAGAAGGCTTTTTATCACAGGACAAGAAATCAGACCTCGACAACTTAACCGGCAGAAATTTTTTTTTTTGAAAAAATCGCAAGCCCCGGGGTCACAATATCAGAAAAAATCTGACTTTCGGGAATTCACTCAAAAATGGTGCCCAACGGTTGCAAATGCTCCCCTGAAAGGTTTGGCGGTCGAAACAGAAGGCTTTTTATCACGGGACAAGAAATCAGACCTCTACAACTTAACCGGCAG
Source organism: Podarcis tiliguerta (assembly GCF_965153285.1). Taxonomy (NCBI): domain Eukaryota; kingdom Metazoa; phylum Chordata; class Lepidosauria; order Squamata; family Lacertidae; genus Podarcis; species Podarcis tiliguerta. The sequence continues at coordinate 182,468 of NW_028148686.1, read as the reverse complement.
AAATTTTTTTTTTTTGAAAAAATCCCAAGCCCCAGGGTCACAATTTCAGAAAAAATCTGACTTTCAGGAATTCACTCAAAAATGGTGCCCAACGGTTGCAAATGCTCCCCTGAAAGGTTTGGCGGTCGAAACAGAAGGCTTTTTATCACGGGACAAGAAATCAGACCTCCACAACTTAACCGGCAGAAAAATATTTTTTCGAAAAAATCCCAAGCCCCGGGGTCACAATATCAGAAAAAATCTGACTTTCGGGAATTCACTCAAAAATGGTGCCCAACGGTTGCAAATGCTCCCCTGAAAGATTTGGTGGTTGAAACAGAAGGCTTTTTATCACGGGACAAGAAATCAGACCTCTACAACTTAACCGGCAGAATTTTTTTTTTTGAAAAAATCCCAAGCCCCGGGGTCACAATTTCAGAAAAAATCTGACTTTTGGGAATTCACTCAAAAATGGTGCCCAACGGTTGCAAAGGCTCCCCTGAAAGATTTGGCGGTCGAAACAGAAGGCTTTTTATCACAGGACAAGAAATCAGCCCTCGACAACTTAACCGGTAGAAATTTTTTTTTTGAAAAAATCCCTAAGCCCCGGGGTCACAATTTCAGAAAAAATCTGACTTTCGGGAATTCACTCATAAATGGTGCCCAACGGTTGCAAATGCTCCCCTGAAAGGTTTGGCGGTCGAAACAGAAGGCTTTTTATCACGGGACAAGAAATCAGACCTCTACAACTTAACCGGCAGAATTTTTTTTTTTTGAAAAAATCCCAAGCCCCGGGGTCACAATATCAGAAAAAATCTGACTTTCGGGAATTCACTCAAAAATGGTGCCCAACGGTTGCAAATGCTCCCCTGAATGGTTTGGTGGTCGAAACAGAAGGCTTTTTATCACAGGACAAGAAATCAGCCCTCGACAACTTAACCGGCAGAAATTTTTTTTTTGAAAAAATCCCTAAGCCCCGGGGTCACAATTTCAGAAAAAATCTGACTTTTGGGAATTCACTCAAAAATGGTGCCCAACGGTTGCAAATGCTCCCCTGAAAGGTTTGGCGGTCGAAAAAGAAGGCTTTTTATCACAGGACAAGAAATCAGCCCTCGACAACTTAACCGGCAGAATTTTTTTTTTTGAAAAAATCCCAAGCCCCGGGGTCACAATTTCAGAAAAAATCTGACTTTCAGGAATTCACTCAAAAATGGTGCCCAACGGTTGCAAATGGTCCCCTAACAGGTTTGGCGGTCGAAACAGAAGGCTTTTTATCACGGGACAAGAAATCAGCCCTCCACAACTTAACCGGCAGAAAAATATTTTTTCGAAAAAATCCCAAGCCCCGGGGTCACAATATCAGAAAAAATCTGACTTTCGGGAATTCACTCAAAAATGGTGTCCAATGCTTGCAAAGGCTCCCCTGAAAGGTTTGGCGGTCGAAACAGACGGCTTTTTATCACAGGACAAGAAATCAGCCCTCGACAACTTAACCGGCAGAAATTTTTTTTAAAAAAAAATCCCTAAGCCCCGGGGTCACAATTTCAGAAAAAAATTGACTTTTGGGAATTCACTCAAAAATGGTGCCCAACGGTTGCAAAGGCTCCCCTGAAATATTTGGTGGTTGAAACAGAAGGCATGTTATCACGGGACAAGAAATCAGACCTCTACAACTTAACCGGCAGAATTTTTTTTTTTGAAAAAATCCCAAGCCCCGGGGTCACAATTTCAGAAAAAATCTGACTTTCGGGAATTCACTCAAAAATGGTGCCCAACGGTTGCAAATGCTCCCCTGAAAGATTTGGCGGTCGAAACAGAAGGCTTTTTATCACAGGACAAGAAATCAGCCCTCGACAACTTAACCGGCAGAAATTTTTTTTTAAAAAAAAATCCCTAAGCCCCGGGGTCACAATTTCAGAAAAAATTTGACTTTTGGGAATTCACTCAAAAATGGTGCCCAACGGTTGCAAAGGCTCCCCTGAAAGATTTGGTGGTTGAAACAGAAGGCTTTTTATCACGGGACAAGAAATCAGACCTCTACAACTTAACCGGCAGAAATTTTTTTTTTGAAAAAATCCCAAGCCCCGGGGTCACAATTTCAGAAAAAATCTGACTTTTGGGAATTCACTCAAAAATGGTGCCCAACGGTTGCAAAGGCTCCCCTGAAAGATTTGGAGGTCGAAACAGAAGGCTTTTTATCACAGGACAAGAAATCAGCCCTCGACAACTTAACCGGTAGAAATTTTTTTTTTGAAAAAATCCCTAAGCCCCGGGTCACAATTTCAGAAAAAATCTGACTTTCGGGAATTCACTCAAAAATGGTGCCCAACGGTTGCAAATGCTCCCATGAAAGATTTGGCGGTCGAAACAGAAGGCTTTTTATCACGGGACAAGAAATCAGACCTCCACAACTTAACCGGCAGAAAAATATTTTTTGGAAAAAATCCCAAGCCCCGGGGTCACAATATCAGAAAAAATCTGACTTTTGGGAATTCACTCAAAAATGGTGCCCAACGGTTGCAAATGCTCCCCTGAAAGGTTTGGCGGTCGAAACAGAAGGCTTTTTATCACAGGACAAGAAATCAGCCCTCGACAACTTAACCGGCAGAAATTTTTTTTTAAAAAAAAATCCCTAAGTCCCGGGGTCACAATTTCAGAAAAGATCTGACTTTTGGGAATTCACTCAAAAATGTTGCCCAACGGTTGCAAAGGCTCCCCTGAAAGATTTGGCGGTCGAAACAGAAGGCTTTTTATCACGGGACAAGAAATCAGACCTCCACAACTTAACCGGCAGAATTTTTTTTTTTTGAAAAAATCGCCAAGCCCCGGGGTCACAATTTCAGAAAAAATCTGACTTTCAGGAATTCACTCAAAAATGGTGCCCAACGGTTGCAAATGCTCCCCTGAAAGGTTTGGCGGTCGAAACAGAAGGCTTTTTATCACAGGACAAGAAATCAGACCTCCACAACTTAACCGGCAGAAAAATATTTTTTTGAAAAAATCCCAAGCCCCGGGGTCACAATATCAGAAAAAATCTGACTTTCGGGAATTCACTCAAAAATGGTGTCCAATGGTTGCAAAGGCTCCCCTGAAAGATTTGGTGGTCGAAACAGAAGGCTTTTTATCACGGGACAAGAAATCAGACCTCCACAACTTAACCGGCAGAAAAATATTTTTTCGAAAAAATCCCAAGCCCCGGGGTCACAATATCAGAAAAAATCTGACTTTCGGGAATTCACTCAAAAATGGTGCCCAACGGTTGCAAATGCTCCCCTGAAAGATTTGGCGGTCGAAACAGAAGGCTTTTTATCACAGGACAAGAAATCAGCCCTCGACAACTTAACCGGTAGAAATTTTTTTTTGGAAAAAATCCCTAAGCCCCGGGGTCACAATTTCAGAAAAAATCTGACTTTCGGGAATTCACTCATAAATGGTGCCCAACGGTTGCAAATGCTCCCCTGAAAGGTTTGGCGGTCGAAACAGAAGGCTTTTTATCACGGGACAAGAAATCAGACCTCCACAACTTAACCGGCAGAATTTTTTTTTTTTGAAAAAATCCCAAGCCCCGGGGTCACAATATCAGAAAAAATCTGACTTTCGGGAATTCACTCAAAAATGGTGCCCAACGGTTGCAAATGCTCCCCTGAATGGTTTGGTGGTCGAAACAGAAGCCTTTTTATCACAGGACAAGAAATCAGCCCTCGACAACTTAACCGGCAGAAATTTTTTTTTGGAAAAAATCCCTAAGCCCCGGGGTCACAATTTCAGAAAAAATCTGACTTTTGGGAATTCACTCAAAAATGGTGCCCAACGGTTGCAAATGCTCCCCTGAAAGGTTTGGCGGTCGAAACAGAAGGCTTTTTATCACAGGACAAGAAATCAGCCCTCGACAACTTAACCGGCAGAATTTTTTTTTTTGAAAAAATCCCAAGCCCCGGGGTCACAATTTCAGAAAAAATCTGACTTTCAGGAATTCACTCAAAAAATGGTGCCCAACGGTTGCAAATGGTCCCCTAAAATGTTTGGCGGTCGAAACAGAAGGCTTTTTATCACGGGACAAGAAATCAGCCCTCCACAACTTAACCGGCAGAAAAATATTTTTTCGAAAAAATCCCAAGCCCCGGGGTCACAATTTCAGAAAAAATCTGACTTTCGGGCATTCACTCAAAAATGGTGTCCAATGGTTGCAAAGGCTCCCCTGAAAGATTTGGAGGTCGAAACAGAAGGCTTTTTATCACAGGACAAGAAATCAGCCCTCGACAACTTAACCGGCAGAAAATTTTTTTTTGAAAAAATCCCAAGCCCCGGGGTCACAATTTCAGAAAAAATCCGAATTTCGGGAATTCACTCATAAATGGTGCCCAACGGTTGCAAATGCTCCCCTGAAAGGTTTGGCGGTCGAAACAGAAGGCTTTTTATCACAGGACAAGAAATCAGCCCTCGATAACTTAACCGGCAGAAAAATATTTTTTCGAAAAAATCCCAAGCCCCGGGGTTACAATATCAGAAAAAATCTGACTTTCGGGAATTCCCTCAAAAATGGTGTCCAATGGTTGCAAAGGCTGCCCTGAAAGATTTGGTGGTCGAAACAGAAGGCTTTTTATCACGGGACAAGAAATCAGACCTCTACAACTTAACCGGCAGAAATTTTTTTTTTGAAAAAATCCCAAGCCCCGGGGTCACAATATCAGAAAAAATCTGACTTTTGGGAATTCACTCAAAAATGGTGCCCAACGGTTGCAAATGCTCCCCTGAATGGTTTGGTGGTCGAAACAGAAGGCTTTTTATCACAGGACAAGAAATCAGCCCTCGACAACTTAACCGGCAGAAATTTTTTTTTCGAAAAAAACCCTAAGCCCCGGGGTCACAATTTCAGAAAAAATCTGACTTTCGGGAATTGACTCAAAAATGGTGCCCAACGGTTGCAAAGGCTCCCCTGAAAGATTTGGCGGTCGAAACAGAAGGCTTTTTATCACAGGACAAGAAATCAGCCCTCGACAACTTAACCGGTAGAATTTTTTTTTTTGAAAAAATCCCTAAGCCCCGGGGTCACAATTTCAGAAAAAATCTGACTTTCGGGAATTCACTCATAAATGGTGCCCAACGGTTGCAAATGCTCCCCTGAAAGGTTTGGTGGTCGAAACAGAAGGCTTTTTATCACAGGACAAGAAATCAGACCTCGACAACTTAACCGGCAGAAATTTTTTTTTTTGAAAAAATCGCAAGCCCCGGGGTCACAATATCAGAAAAAATCTGACTTTCGGGAATTCACTCAAAAATGGTGCCCAACGGTTGCAAATGCTCCCCTGAAAGGTTTGGCGGTCGAAACAGAAGGCTTTTTATCACGGGACAAGAAATCAGACCTCTACAACTTAACCGGCAGAAATTTTTTTTTTTTGAAAAAATCCCAAGCCCCAGGGTCACAATTTCAGAAAAAATCTGACTTTCAGGAATTCACTCAAAAATGGTGCCCAACGGTTGCAAATGCTCCCCTGAAAGGTTTGGCGGTCGAAACAGAAGGCTTTTTATCACGGGACAAGAAATCAGACCTCCACAACTTAACCGGCAGAAAAATATTTTTTCGAAAAAATCCCAAGCCCCGGGGTCACAATATCAGAAAAAATCTGACTTTCGGGAATTCACTCAAAAATGGTGCCCAACGGTTGCAAATGCTCCCCTGAAAGATTTGGTGGTTGAAACAGAAGGCTTTTTATCACGGGACAAGAAATCAGACCTCTACAACTTAACCGGCAGAATTTTTTTTTTTGAAAAAATCCCAAGCCCCGGGGTCACAATTTCAGAAAAAATCTGACTTTTGGGAATTCACTCAAAAATGGTGCCCAACGGTTGCAAAGGCTCCCCTGAAAGATTTGGCGGTCGAAACAGAAGGCTTTTTATCACAGGACAAGAAATCAGCCCTCGACAACTTAACCGGTAGAAATTTTTTTTTTGAAAAAATCCCTAAGCCCCGGGGTCACATTTTCAGAAAAAATTTGACTTTTGGGAATTCACTCAAAAATGGTGCCCAACGGTTGCAAAGGCTCCCCTGAAATATTTGGTGGTTGAAACAGAAGGCATGTTATCACGGGACAAGAAATCAGACCTCTACAACTTAACCGGCAGAATTTTTTTTTTTGAAAAAATCCCAAGCCCCGGGGTCACAATTTCAGAAAAAATCTGACTTTCGGGAATTCACTCAAAAATGGTGCCCAACGGTTGCAAATGCTCCCCTGAAAGATTTGGCGGTCGAAACAGAAGGCTTTTTATCACAGGACAATAAATCAGCCCTCGACAACTTAACCGGCAGAAATTTTTTTTTAAAAAAAAATCCCTAAGCCCCGGGGTCACAATTTCAGAAAAAATTTGACTTTTGGGAATTCACTCAAAAATGGTGCCCAACGGTTGCAAAGGCTCCCCTGAAAGATTTGGTGGTTGAAACAGAAGGCTTTTTATCACGGGACAAGAAATCAGACCTCTACAACTTAACCGGCAGAAATTTTTTTTTTGAAAAAATCCCAAGCCCCGGGGTCACAATATCAGAAAAAATCTGACTTTCGGGAATTCACTCAAAAATGGTGCCCAACGGTTGCAAATGCTCCCCTGAATGGTTTGGTGGTCGAAACAGAAGGCTTTTTATCACAGGACAAGAAATCAGCCCTCGACAACTTAACCGGCAGAAATTTTTTTTTTGAAAAAATCCCTAAGCCCCGGGGTCACAATTTCAGAAAAAATCTGACTTTTGGGAATTCACTCAAAAATGGTGCCCAACGGTTGCAAATGCTCCCCTGAAAGGTTTGGCGGTCGAAACAGAAGGCTTTTTATCACAGGACAAGAAATCAGCCCTCGACAACTTAACCGGCAGAATTTTTTTTTTTGAAAAAATCCCAAGCCCCGGGGTCACAATTTCAGAAAAAATCTGACTTTCAGGAATTCACTCAAAAATGGTGCCCAACGGTTGCAAATGGTCCCCTAAAAGGTTTGGCGGTCGAAACAGAAGGCTTTTTATCACGGGACAAGAAATCAGCCCTCCACAACTTAACCGGCAGAAAAATATTTTTTCGAAAAAATCCCAAGCCCCGGGGTCACAATATCAGAAAAAATCTGACTTTCGGGAATTCACTCAAAAATGGTGTCCAATGCTTGCAAAGGCTCCCCTGAAATATTTGGTGGTTGAAACAGACGGCTTTTTATCACAGGACAAGAAATCAGCCCTCGACAACTTAACCGGCAGAAATTTTTTTTTTGAAAAAATCCCAAGCCCCGGGGTCACAATTTCAGAAAAAATCTGACTTTCGGGAATTCACTCAAAAATGGTGCCCAACGGTTGCAAATGCTCCCCTGAAAGATTTGGCGGTCGAAACAGAAGGCTTTTTATCACAGGACAAGAAATCAGCCCTCGACAACTTAACCGGCAGAAATTTTTTTTTAAAAAAAAATCCCTAAGCCCCGGGGTCACAATTTCAGAAAAAATTTGACTTTTGGGAATTCACTCAAAAATGGTGCCCAACGGTTGCAAAGGCTCCCCTGAAAGATTTGGTGGTTGAAACAGAAGGCTTTTTATCACGGGACAAGAAATCAGACCTCTACAACTTAACCGGCAGAAATTTTTTTTTTGAAAAAATCCCAAGCCCCGGGGTCACAATTTCAGAAAAAATCTGACTTTTGGGAATTCACTCAAAAATGGTGCCCAACGGTTGCAAAGGCTCCCCTGAAAGATTTGGAGGTCGAAACAGAAGGCTTTTTATCACAGGACAAGAAATCAGCCCTCGACAACTTAACCGGTAGAAATTTTTTTTTTGAAAAAATCCCTAAGCCCCGGGTCACAATTTCAGAAAAAATCTGACTTTTGGGAATTCACTCATAAATGGTGCCCAACGGTTGCAAATGCTCCCCTGAAAGGTTTGGCGGTCGAAACAGAAGGCTTTTTATCACGGGACAAGAAATCAGACCTCCACAACTTAACCGGCAGAATTTTTTTTTTTGAAAAAATCCCAAGCCCCGGGGTCACAATATCAGAAAAAATCTGACTTTCGGGAATTCACTCAAAAATGGTGCCCAACGGTTGCAAATGGTCCCCTAAAAGGTTTGGCGGTCGAAACAGAAGGCTTTTTATCACAGGACAAGAAATCAGCCCTCGATAACTTAACCGGCAGAAAAATATTTTTTCGAAAAAATCCCAAGCCCCGGGGTCACAATATCAGAAAAAATCTGACTTTCGGGAATTCACTCAAAAATGGTGTCCAATGGTTGGAAAGGCTGCCCTGAAAGATTTGGTGGTCGAAACGGAAGGCTTTTTATCACGGGACAAGAAATCAGACCTCTACAACTTAACCGGCAGAAATTTTTTTTTTGAAAAAATCCCAAGCCCCGGGGTCACAATATCAGAAAAAATCTGACTTTAGGGAATTCACTCAAAAATGGTGCCCAACGGTTGCAAATGCTCCCCTGAATGGTTTGGTGGTCGAAACAGAAGGCTTTTTATCACAGGACAAGAAATAAGCCCTCGACAACTTAACCGGCAGAATTTTTTTTTTAAAAAAAATCCCAAGTCCCGGGGTCACAATTTCAGAAAAAATCTGACTTTCGGGAATTCACTCAAAAATGGTGCCCAACGGTTGCAAATGCTCCCCTGAAAGGTTTGGCGGTCGAAACAGAAGTCTTTTTATCACAGGACAAGAAATCAGACCTCCAAAACTTAATCGGCAGAAAAATATTTTTTCGAAAAAATCCCAAGCCACGGGATCACAATATCAGAAAAAATCTGACTTTCGGGAATTCACTCAAAAATGGTGTCCAATGGTTGCAAAGGCTCCCCTGAAAGATTTGGTGGTCGAAACAGAAGGCTTTTTATCACGGGACAAGAAATCAGACCTCCACAACTTAACCGGCAGAAAAATATTTTTTCGAAAAAATCCCAAGCCCCGGAGTCACAATATCAGAAAAAATCTGACTTTTGGGAATTCACTCATAAATGGTGCCCAACGGTTGCAAATGCTCCCCTGAAAGGTTTGGCGGTCGAAACAGAAGGCTTTTTATCACAGGACAAGAAATCAGACCTCCACAACTTAACCGGCAGAATTTTTTTTTTTTGAAAAAATCCCAAGCCCCGGGGTCACAATTTCAGAAAAAATCTGACTTTCAGGAATTCACTCAAAAATGGTGCCCAATGGTTGCAAATGCTCCCCTGAAAGGTTTGGCGGTCGAAACAGAAGGCTTTTTATCACAGGACAAGAAATCAGACCTCCACAACTTAACCGGCAGAAAAATATTTTTTCGAAAAAATCCCAACCCCCGGGGTCACAATATCAGAAAAAATCTGACTTTCGGGAATTCACTCAAAAATGGTGTCCAATGGTTGCAAAGGCTCCCCTGAAAGATTTGGGGGTCGAAACAGAAGGCTTTTTATCACGGGACAAGAAATCAGACCTCCACAACTTAACCGGCAGAAAAATATTTTTTCGAAAAAATCCCAAGCCCCGGGGTCACAATATCAGAAAAAACCTGACTTTCGGGAATTCACTCAAAAATGGTGCCCAACGGTTGCAAATGCTCCCCTGAAAGATTTGGCGGTCGAAACAGAAGGCTTTTTATCACAGGACAAGAAATCAGCCCTCGACAACTTAACCGGCAGAAATTTTTTTTTAAAAAAAAATCCCTAAGCCCCGGGGTCACAATTTCAGAAAAAATCTGACTTTTGGGAATTCACTCAAAAATGGTGCCCAACGGTTGCAAAGGCTCCCCTGAAAGATTTGGTGGTTGAAACAGAAGGCTTTTTATCACGGGACAAGAAATCAGACCTCTACAACTTAACCGGCAGAATTTTTTTTTTTGAAAAAATCCCAAGCCCCGGGGTCACAATTTCAGAAAAAATCTGACTTTTGGGAATTCACTCAAAAATGGTGCCCAACGGTTGCAAAGGCTCCCCTGAAATATTTGGCGGTCGAAACAGAAGGCTTTTTATCAGAGGACAAGAAATCAGCCCTCGACAACTTAACCGGCAGAAATTTTTTTTTTTTGAAAAAATCCCTAAGCCCCGGGGTCACAATTTCAGAAAAAATCTGACTTTCGGGAATTCACTCATAAATGGTGCCCAACGGTTGCAAATGCTCCCCTGAAAGGTTTGGCGGTCGAAACAGAAGGCTTTTTATCACAGGACAAGAAATCAGCCCTCGACAACTTAACCGGCAGAATTTTTTTTTTTGAAAAAATCCCAAGCCCCGGGGTCACAATTTCAGAAAAAATCTGACTTTCGGGAATTCACTCAAAAATGGTGCCCAACGGTTGCAAATGCTCCCCTGAAAGATTTGGCGGTCGAAACAGAAGGCTTTTTATCACAGGACAAGAAATCAGCCCTCGACAACTTAACCGGCAGAAATTTTTTTTTAAAAAAAATCCCTAAGCCCCGGGGTCACAATTTCAGAAAAAATCTGACTTTTGGGAATTCACTCAAAAATGGTGCCCAACGGTTGCAAAGGCTCCCCTGAAAGATTTGGTGGTTGAAACAGAAGGCTTTTTATCACGGGACAAGAAATCAGACCTCTACAACTTAACCGGCAGAATTTTTTTTTTTGAAAAAATCCCAAGCCCCGGGGTCACAATTTCAGAAAAAATCTGACTTTCGGGAATTCACTCATAAATGGTGCCCAACGGTTGCAAATGCTCCCCTGAAAGGTTTGGCGGTCGAAACAGACGGCTTTTTATCACAGGACAAGAAATCAGCCCTCGACAACTTAACCGGCAGAAATTTTTTTTTTGAAACAATCCCTAAGCCCCGGGGTCACAATTTCAGAAAAAATCTGACTTTCGGGAATTCACTCACAAATGGTGCCCAACGGTTGCAAATGCTCCCCTGAAAGGTTTGGCGGTCGAAACAGAAGGCTTTTTATCACAGGACAAGAAAGCAGACCTCCACAACTTAACCGGCAGAAAAATATTTTTTCGAAAAAATCCCAAGCCCCGGGGTCACAATTTCAGAAAAAATCTGACTTTCGGGAATTCACTCAAAAATGGTGTCCAATGCTTGCAAAGGCTCCCCTGAAAGATTTGGCGGTCGAAACAGACGGCTTTTTATCACAGGACAAGAAATCAGCCCTCGACAACTTAACCGGCAGAAATTTTTTTTAAAAAAAAATCCCTAAGCCCCGGGGTCACAATTTCAGAAAAAAATTGACTTTTGGGAATTCACTCAAAAATGGTGCCCAACGGTTGCAAAGGCTCCCCTGAAATATTTGATGGTTGAAACAGAAGGCATGTTATCACGGGACAAGAAATCAGACCTCTACAACTTAACCGGCAGAATTTTTTTTTTTGAAAAAATCCCAAGCCCCGGGGTCACAATTTCAGAAAAAATCTGACTTTCGGGAATTCACTCAAAAATGGTGCCCAACGGTTGCAAATGCTCCCCTGAAAGATTTGGCGGTCGAAACAGAAGGCTTTTTATCACAGGACAAGAAATCAGCCCTCGACAACTTAACCGGCAGAAATTTTTTTTTTGAAAAAATCCCTAAGCCCCGGGGTCACAATTTCAGAAAAAATCTGACTTTTGGGAATTCACTCAAAAATGGTGCCCAACGGTTGCAAATGCTCCCCTGAAAGGTTTGGCGGTCGAAACAGAAGGCTTTTTATCACAGGACAAGAAATCAGCCCTCAACAACTTAACCGGCAGAATTTTTTTTTTTGAAAAAATCCCAAGCCCCGGGGTCACAATTTCAGAAAAAATCTGACTTTCAGGAATTCACTCAAAAATGGTGCCCAACGGTTGCAAATGGTCCCCTAAAAGGTTTGGCGGTCGAAACAGAAGGCTTTTTATCACGGGACAAGAAATCAGCCCTCCACAACTTAACCGGCAGAAAAATATTTTTTCGAAAAAATCCCAAGCCCCGGGGTCACAATATCAGAAAAAATCTGACTTTCGGGAATTCACTCAAAAATGGTGTCCAATGGTTGCAAAGGCTCCCCTGAAAGGTTTGGCGGTCAAAACAGAAGGCTTTTTATCACAGGACAAGAAATCAGCCCTCGACAACTTAACCGGCAGAAAATTTTTTTTTGAAAAAATCCCAAACCCCGGGGTCACAATTTCAGAAAAAATCCGAATTTCGGGAATTCACTCATAAATGGTGCCCAACGGTTGCAAATGCTCCCCTGAAAGGTTTGGCGGTCGAAACAGAAGGCTTTTTATCACAGGACAAGAAATCAGCCCTCGACAACTTAACCGGTAGAAATTTTTTTTAAAAAAAAATCCCTAAGCCCCGAGGTCACAATATCAGAAAAAATCTGACTTTCGGGAATTCACTCAAAAATGGTGTCCAATGGTTGCAAAGGCTGCCCTGCAAGATTTGGTGGTCGAAACAGAAGGCTTTTTATCACGGGACAAGAAATCAGACCTCTACAACTTAACCGGCAGAAATTTTTTTTTTGAAAAAATCCCAAGCCCCGGGGTCACAATATCAGAAAAAATCTGACTTTCGGGAATTCACTCAAAAATGGTGCCCAACGGTTGCAAATGCTCCCCTGAATGGTTTGGTGGTCGAAACAGAAGGCTTTTTATCACAGGACAAGAAATCAGCCCTCGACAACTTAACCGGCAGAAATTTTTTTTTTGAAAAAATCCCTAAGCCCCGGGGTCACAATTTCAGAAAAAATCTGACTTTTGGGAATTCACTCAAAAATGGTGCCCAACGGTTGCAAATGCTCCCCTGAAAGGTTTGGCGGTCGAAACAGAAGGCTTTTTATCACAGGACAAGAAATCAGCCCTCGACAACTTAACCGGCAGAAATTTTTTTTTTGAAAAAATCCCAAGCCCCGGCGTCACAATTTCAGAAAAAATCTGACTTTCAGGAATTCACTCAAAAATGGTGCCCAACGGTTGCAAATGGTCCCCTAAAAGGTTTGGCGGTCGAAACAGAAGGCTTTTTATCACAGGACAAGAAATCAGCCCTCGATAACTTAACCGGCAGAAAAATATTTTTTCGAAAAAATCCCAAGCCCCGGGGTCACAATATCAGAAAAAATCTGACTTTCGGGAATTCACTCAAAAATGGTGTCCAATGGTTGCAAAGGCTGCCCTGAAAGATTTGGTGGTCGAAACAGAAGGCTTTTTATCATGGGACAAGAAATCAGACCTCTACAACTTAACCGGCAGAAATTTTTTTTTTGAAAAAATCCCAAGCCCCGGGGTCACAATATCAGAAAAAATCTGACTTTTGGGAATTCACTCAAAAATGATGCCCAACGGTTGCAAATGCTCCCCTGAATGGTTTGGTGGTCGAAACAGAAGGCTTTTTATCACAGGACAAGAAATCAGCCCTCGACAACTTAACCGGCAGAAATTTTTTTTTCGAAAAAAACCCTAAGCCCCGGGGTCACAATTTCAGAAAAAATCTGACTTTCGGGAATTCACTCAAAAATGGTGCCCAACGGTTGCAAATGCTCCCATGAAAGATTTGGCGGTCGAAACAGAAGGCTTTTTATCACAGGACAAGAAATAAGCCCTCGACAACTTAACCGGCAGAATTTTTTTTTAAAAAAAAATCCCAAGTCCCGGGGTCACAATTTCAGAAAAAATCTGACTTTCAGGAATTCACTCAAAAATGGTGCCCAATGGTTGCAAATGCTCCCCTGAAAGGTTTGGCGGTCGAAACAGAAGGCTTTTTATCACAGGACAAGAAATCAGACCTCCAAAACTTAATCGGCAGAAAAATATTTTTTCGAAAAAATCCCAAGCCACGGGATCACAATATCAGAAAAAATCTGACTTTTGGGAATTCACTCATAAATGGTGCCCAACGGTTGCAAATGCTCCCCTGAAAGGTTTGGCGGTCGAAACAGAAGGCTTTTTATCACAGGACAAGAAATCAGCCCTCGACAACTTAACCGGCAGAAATTTTTTTTTTAAAAAAATCCCTAAGTCCCGGGGTCACAATTTCAGAAAAAATCTGACTTTTGGGAATTCACTCAAAAATGGTGCCCAACTGTTGCAAAGGCTCCCCTGAAAGGTTTGGCGGTCGAAACAAAAGGCTTTTTATCACGGGACAAGAAATCAGACCTCCACAACTTAACCGGCAGAAAATTTTTTTTTGAAAAAATCCCAAGCCCCGGGGTCACAATTTCAGAAAAAATCTGACTTTCGGGAATTCACTCATAAATGGTGCCCAACGGTTGCAAATGCTCCCCTGAAAGGTTTGGCGGTCGAAACAGAAGGCTTTTTACCACGGGACAAGAAATCAGACCTCCACAACTTAACCGGCAGAAAAATATTTTTTTGAAAAAATCCCAAGCCCCGGGGTCACAATTTCAGAAAAAATCTGACTTTCGGGAATTCACTCATAAATGGTGCCCAACGGTTGCAAATGCTCCCCTGAAAGGTTTGGTGGTCGAAACGGAAGGCTTTTTATCACGGAACAAGAAATCAGACCTCGACAACTTAACCGGCAGAAATTTTTTTTTTGAAAAAATCCCTAAGCCCCGGGGTCACAATTTCAGAAAAAATCTGACTTTTGGGAATTCACTCAAAAATGGTGCCCAACGGTTGCAAATGCTCCCCTGAAAGGTTTGGTGGTCGAAACGGAAGGCTTTTTATCACGGGACAAGAAATCAGCCCTAGGCAACTTAACCGGCAGAATTTTTTTTTTTGAAAAAACCCCTAAGCCCCGGGGTCACAATATCAGAAAAAATCTGACTTTTGGGAATTCACTCAAAAATGGTGCCCAACGGTTGCAAATGCTCCCCTGAAAGGTTTGGCGGTCGAAACAGAAGGCTTATTATCACAGGACAAGAAATCAGACCTCCACAACTTAACCGGCAGAAAAATATTTTTTTGAAAAAATCCCAAGCCCCGGGGTCACAATTTCAGAAAAAATCTGACTTTCGGGAATTCACTCAAAAATGGTGCCCAACGGTTGCAAATGCTCCCCTGAAAGGTTTGGTGGTCGAAACAGAAGGCTTTTTATCACAGGACAAGAAATCAGCCCTCGACAACTTAACCGGAAGAAATTTTTTTTTTGAAAAAATCCCTAAGCCCCGGGGTCACAATTTCAGAAAAAAATCTGACTTTTGGGAATTCACTCATAAATGGTGCCCAACGGTTGCAAATGCTCCCCTGAAAGGTTTGGCGGTCGAAACAGAAGGCTTTTTATCACAGGACAAGAAATCAGCCCTCGACAACTTAACCGGCAGAAATTTTTTTTTTTGAAAAAATCCCAAGCCCCGGGGTCACAATTTCAGAAAAAATCTGACTTTCAGGAATTCACTCAAAAATGGTGCCCAACGGTTGCAAATGCTCCCCTGAAAGGTTTGGCGGTTGAAACAGAAGGCTTTTTATCACAGGACAAGAAATCAGCCCTCGACAACTTAACCGGCAGAAATTTTTTTTTTGAAAAAATCCCTAAGCCCCGGGGTCACAATTTCAGAAAAAATCTGACTTTCGGGAATTCACTCATAAATGGTGCCCAACGGTTGCAAATGCTCCCCTGAAAGGTTTGGCGGTCGAAACAGAAGGCTTTTTATCACAGGACAAGAAATCAGCCCTCGACAACTTAACCGGCAGAAATTTTTTTTTTGAAAAAATCCCTAAGCCCCGGGGTCACAATTTCAGAAAAAATCTGACTTTTGGGAATTCACTCAAAAATGGTGCCCAACGGTTGCAAATGCTCCCCTGAAAGGTTTGGCGGTCGAAACAGAAGGCTTTTTATCACAGGACAAGAAATCAGCCCTCGACAACTTAACCGGCAGAAATTTTTTTTTTGAAAAAATCCCTAAGCCCCGGGGTCACAATTTCAGAAAAAAATCTGACTTTTGGGAATTCACTCAAAAATGGTGCCCAACGGTTGCAAATGCTCCCCTGAAAGGTTTGGCGGTCGAAACAGAAGGCTTTTTATCACAGGACAAGAAATCAGCCCTCGACAACTTAACCGGCAGAAATTTTTTTTTTGAAAAAATCCCTAAGCCCCGGGGTCACAATTTCAGAAAAAAATCTGACTTTTGGGAATTCACTCATAAATGGTGCCCAACGGTTGCAAATGCTCCCCTGAAAGGTTTGGCGGTCGAAACAGAAGGCTTTTTATCACAGGACAAGAAATCAGCCCTCGACAACTTAACCGGCAGAAATTTTTTTTTTTGAAAAAATCCCAAGCCCCGGGGTCACAATTTCAGAAAAAATCTGACTTTCAGGAATTCACTCAAAAATGGTGCCCAACGGTTGCAAATGCTCCCCTGAAAGGTTTGGCGGTTGAAACAGAAGGCTTTTTATCACAGGACAAGAAATCAGCCCTCGACAACTTAACCGGCAGAAATTTTTTTTTTGAAAAAATCCCTAAGCCCCGGGGTCACAATTTCAGAAAAAATCTGACTTTCGGGAATTCACTCATAAATGGTGCCCAACGGTTGCAAATGCTCCCCTGAAAGGTTTGGCGGTCGAAACAGAAGGCTTTTTATCACAGGACAAGAAATCAGCCCTCGACAACTTAACCGGCAGAAATTTTTTTTTTTGAAAAAATCCCAAGCCCCGGGGTCACAATTTCAGAAAAAATCTGACTTTCGGGAATTCACTCAAAAATGGTGCCCAACGGTTGCAAATGCTCCCCTGAAAGGTTTGGCGGTCGAAACAGAAGGCTTTTTATCACAGGACAAGAAATCAGCAATCGACAACTTAACCGGCAGAAATTTTTTTTTTGAAAAAATCCCAAGCCCCGGGGTCACAATTTCAGAAAAAATCTGACTTTTGGGAATTGACTCAAAAATGGTGCCCAACGGTTGCAAATGCTCCCCTGAAAGGTTTGGCGGTCGAAACAGAAGGCGTTTTATCACAGGACAAGAAATCAGCCCTCGACAACTTAACCGGCAGAAATTTTTTTTTTTGAAAAAATCCCAAGCCCCGGGGTCATAATTTCAGAAAAAATCTGACTTTCAGGAATTCACTCATAAATGGTGCCCAACGGTTGCAAATGCTCCCCTGAAAGATTTGGCGGTCGAAACAGAAGGCTTTTTATCACAGGACAAGAAATCAGCCCTCGACAACTTAACCGGCAGAAATTTTTTTTTTGAAAAAATCCCTAAGCCCCGGGGTCACAATTTCAGAAAAAATCTGACTTTCGGGAATTCACTCATAAATGGTGCCCAACTGTTGCAAATGCTCCCCTGAAAGGTTTGGCGGTCGAAACAGAAGGCTTTTTATCACAGGACAAGAAATCAGCCCTCGACAACTTAACCGGCAGAAATTTTTTTTTTTGAAAAAATCCCTAAGCCCCGGGGTCACAATTTCAGAAAAAATCTGACCTTAGGGAATTCACTCAAAAATGGTGCCCAACGGTTGCAAATGCTCCTCTGAAAGGTTTGGCGGTCGAAACAGAAGGCTTATTATCACAGGACAAGAAATCAGACCTCCACAACTTAACCGGCAGAAAAATATTTTTTTGAAAAAATCCCAAGCCCCGGGATCACAATATCAGAAAAAATCTGACTTTCGGGAATTCACTCAAAAATGGTGTCCAATGGTTGCAAAGGCTCCCCTGAAAGATTTGGTGGTCGAAACAGAAGGCTTTTTATCACGGGACAAGAAATAAGACCTCTACAACTTAACCGGCAGAATTTTTTTTTTTGAAAGAATCCCAAGCCCCGGGGTCACAATTTCAGAAAAAATCTGACTTTTGGGAATTCACTCAAAAATGGTGCCCAACGGTTGCAAATGCTCCCTTGAAAGGTTTGGTGGTCGAAACAGAAGGCTTTTTATCACGGGACAAGAAATCAGACCTCCACAACTTAACCGGCAGAAAAATATTTTTTTGAAAAAATCCCAAGCCCCGGGGTCACAATTTCAGAAAAAATCTGACTTTCGGGAATTCACTCATAAATGGTGCCCAACGGTTGCAAATGCTCCCCTGAATGGTTTGGCGGTCGAAACAGAAGGCTTTTTATCACAGGACAAGAAATCAGCCCTCGACAACTTAACCGGTAGAAATTTTTTTTTTTGAAAAAATCCCAAGCCCCGGGGTCACAATTTCAGAAAAAATCTGACTTTCGGGAATTCACTCAAAAATGGTGCCCAACGGTTGCAAATGCTCCCCTGATAGGTTTGGCGGTCGAAACAGAATGCTTTTTACCACGGGACAAGAAATCAGACCTCCACAACTTAACCGGCAGAAAAATATTTTTTTGAAAAAATCCCAAGCCCCGGCTTCACAATTTCAGAAAAAATCTGACTTTCGGGAATTCACTCATAAATGGTGCCCAACGGTTGCAAATGCTCCCCTGAAAGTTTGGCGGTCGAAACAAAAGGCTTTTTATCACGGGACAAGAAATCAGCCCTCGACAACTTAACCGGCAGAAATTTTTTTTTTGAAAAAATCCCTAAGCCCCGGGGTCACAATGTCAGAAAAAATCTGACTTTTGGGAATTCACTCAAAAATGGTGCCCAACGGTTGCAAATGCTCCCCTGAAAGGTTTGGCGGTCGAAACAGAAGGCTTTTTATCACAGGACAAGAAATCAGCCCTCGACAACTTAACCGGCAGAAATTTTTTTTTTGAAAAAATCCCTAAGCCCCGGGGTCACAATTTCAGAAAAAATCTGACTTTTGGGAATTCACTCAAAAATGGTGCCCAACGGTTGCAAATGCTCCCCTGAAAGGTTTGGCGGTCGAAACAGAAGGCTTTTTATCACAGGACAAGAAATCAACCCTCGACAACTTAACCGGCAGAAATTTTTTTTTTGAAAAAATCCCTAAGCCCCGGGGTCACAATATCAGAAAAAATCTGACTTTTGGGAATTCACTCAAAAATGGTGCCCAACGGTTGCAAATGCTCCCCTGAAAGGTTTGGCGGTCGAAACAGAAGGCTTATTATCACAGGACAAGAAATCAGACCTCCACAACTTAACCGGCAGAAAAATATTTTTTTGAAAAAATCCCAAGCCCCGGGGTCACAATTTCAGAAAAAATCTGACTTTCGGGAATTCACTCAAAAATGGTGCCCAACGGTTGCAAATGCTCCCCTGAAAGGTTTGGTGGTCGAAACAGAAGGCTTTTTATCACAGGACAAGAAATCAGCCCTCGACAACTTAACCGGAAGAAATTTTTTTTTTTGAAAAAATCCCTAAGCCCCGGGGTCACAATTTCAGAAAAAATCTGACTTTTGGGAATTGACTCAAAAATGGTGCCCAACGGTTGCAAATGCTCCCCTGAAAGGTTTGGCGGTCGAAACAGAAGGCTTTTTATCACAGGACAAGAAATCAGCCCTCGACAACTTAACCGGCAGAAATTTTTTTTTTGAAAAAATCCCTAAGCCCCGGGGTCACAATTTCAGAAAAAAATCTGACTTTTGGGAATTCACTCAAAAATGGTGCCCAACGGTTGCAAATGCTCCCCTGAAAGGTTTGGCGGTCGAAACAGAAGGCTTTTTATCACAGGACAAGAAATCAGCCCTCGACAACTTAACCGGCAGAAATTTTTTTTTTGAAAAAATCCCTAAGCCCCGGGGTCACAATTTCAGAAAAAAATCTGACTTTTGGGAATTCACTCATAAATGGTGCCCAACGGTTGCAAATGCTCCCCTGAAAGGTTTGGCGGTCGAAACAGAAGGCTTTTTATCACAGGACAAGAAATCAGCCCTCGACAACTTAACCGGCAGAAATTTTTTTTTTTGAAAAAATCCCAAGCCCCGGGGTCACAATTTCAGAAAAAATCTGACTTTCAGGAATTCACTCAAAAATGGTGCCCAACGGTTGCAAATGCTCCCCTGAAAGGTTTGGCGGTTGAAACAGAAGGCTTTTTATCACAGGACAAGAAATCAGCCCTCGACAACTTAACCGGCAGAAAATTTTTTTTTGAAAAAATCCCTAAGCCCCGGGGTCACAATTTCAGAAAAAATCTGACTTTCGGGAATTCACTCATAAATGGTGCCCAACGGTTGCAAATGCTCCCCTGAAAGGTTTGGCGGTCGAAACAGAAGGCTTTTTATCACAGGACAAGAAATCAGCCCTCGACAACTTAACCGGCAGAAATTTTTTTTTTTGAAAAAATCCCAAGCCCCGGGGTCACAATTTCAGAAAAAATCTGACTTTCGGGAATTCACTCAAAAATGGTGCCCAACGGTTGCAAATGCTCCCCTGATAGGTTTGGTGGTCGAAACAGAATGCTTTTTACCACGGGACAAGAAATCAGACCTTCACAACTTAACCGGCAGAAAAATATTTTTTTGAAAAAATCCCAAGCCCCGGGGTCACAATATCAGAAAAAATCTGACTTTTGGGAATTGACTCAAAACTGGTGCCCAACGGTTGCAAATGCTCCCCTGAATGGTTTGGCGGTCGAAACAGAAGGCTTTTTATCACAGGACAAGAAATCAGCAATCAACAACTTAACCGGCAGAAAATTTTTTTTTGAAAAAATCCCTAAGCCCCGGGGTCACAATTTCAGAAAAAAATCTGACTTTTGGGAATTCACTCAAAAATGGTGCCCAACGGTTGCAAATGCTCCCCTGAAAGGTTTGGCGGTCGAAACAGAAGGCTTTTTATCACAGGACAAGAAATCAGCCCTCGACAACTTAACCGGCAGAAATTTTTTTTTTGAAAAAATCCCTAAGCCCCGGGGTCACAATTTCAGAAAAAATCTGACTTTCGGGAATTCACTCAAAAATGGTGCCCAACGGTTGCAAATGCTCCCCTGATAGGTTTGGTGGTCGAAACAGAATGCTTTTTACCACGGGACAAGAAATCAGACCTTCACAACTTAACCGGCAGAAATTTTTTTTTTTGAAAAAATCCCAAGCCCCGGGGTCACAATTTCAGAAAAAATCTGACTTTCGGGAATTCACTCAAAAATGGTGCCCAACGGTTGCAAATGCTCCCCTGATAGGTTTGGTGGTCGAAACAGAATGCTTTTTACCACGGGACAAGAAATCAGACCTTCACAACTTAACCGGCAGAAAAATATTTTTTTGAAAAAATCCCAAGCCCCGGGGTCACAATATCAGAAAAAAACTGACTTTTGGGAATTGACTCAAAACTGGTGCCCAACGGTTGCAAATGCTCCCCTGAATGGTTTGGCGGTCGAAACAGAAGGCTTTTTATCACAGGACAAGAAATCAGCAATCAACAACTTAACCAGCAGAAATTTTTTTTTTGAAAAAATCCCAAGCCCCGGGGTCACAATTTCAGAAAAAATCAGACTTTTGGGTATTCACTCAAAAATGGTGCCCAACGGTTGCAAATGCTCCCCTGAATGGTTTGGTGGTCAAAAAAGAAGGCTTTTTATCACGGGACAAGAAATCAGCCCTCGACAACTTAACCGGCAGAATTTTTCTTTTTGAAAAAATCCGAAGCCCCGGGGTCACAATTTCAGAAAAAATCTGACTTTTGGGAATTGACTCAAAAATGGTGCCCAACGGTTGCAAATGCTCCCCTGAAAGGTTTGGCGGTCGAAACAGAAGGCGTTTTATCACAGGACAAGAAATCAGCCCTCGACAACTTAACCGGCAGAAATTTTTTTTTTTGAAAAAATCCCAAGCCCCGGGGTCATAATTTGAGAAAAAATCTGACTTTCAGGAATTCACTCATAAATGGTGCCCAACGGTTGCAAATGCTCCCCTGAAAGGTTTGGCGGTCGAAACAGAAGGCTTTTTTTCACAGGACAAGAAATCAGCCCTCGACAACTTAACCGGAAGAAATTTTTTTTTTGAAAAAATCCCTAAGCCCCGGGGTCACAATTTCAGAAAAAATCTGACTTTCGGGAATTCACTCATAAATGGTGCCCAACGGTTGCAAATGCTCCCCTGAAAGGTTTGGCGGTCGAAACAGAAGGCTTTTTATCACAGGACAAGAAATCAGCCCTCGACAACTTAACCGGCAGAAATTTTTTTTTTTTAAAAAATCCCAAGCCCCGGGGTCACAATTTCAGAAAAAATCTGACTTTCGGGAATTCACTCAAAAATGGTGCCCAACGGTTGCAAATGCTCCCCTGATAGGTTTGGTGGTCGAAACAGAATGCTTTTTACCACGGGACAAGAAATCAGACCTCCACAACTTAACCGGCAGAAAAATATTTTTTTGAAAAAATCCCAAGCCCCGGGGTCACAATTTCAGAAAAAATCTGACTTTCGGGAATTCACTCATAAATGGTGCCCAACGGTGGCAAATGCTCCCCTGAAAGGTTTGGCGGTCGAAACAGAAGGCTTTTTATCACAGGACAAGAAATCAGCCCTCGAAAACTTAACCGGCAGAAATTCTTTTTTTTGAAAAAATCCCTAAGCCCCGGGGTCACAATTTCAGAAAAAATCTGACTTTTGGGAATTGACTCAAAAATGGTGCCCAACGGTTGCAAATGCTCCCCTGAAAGGTTTGGCGGTCGAAACAGAAGGCTTTTTATCACAGGACAAGAAATCAGCCCTCGACAACTTAACCGGCAGAAATTTTTTTTTTGAAAAAAT
Source organism: Podarcis tiliguerta (assembly GCF_965153285.1). Lineage (NCBI taxonomy): Eukaryota > Metazoa > Chordata > Lepidosauria > Squamata > Lacertidae > Podarcis > Podarcis tiliguerta. The sequence continues at coordinate 160,076 of NW_028148686.1, read as the reverse complement.
CCCTAAGCCCCGGGGTCACAATTTCAGAAAAAAATCTGACTTTTGGGAATTCACTCAAAAATGGTGCCCAACGGTTGCAAATGCTCCCCTGAAAGGTTTGGCGGTCGAAACAGAAGGCTTTTTATCACAGGACAAGAAATCAGCCCTCGACAACTTAACCGGCAGAAATTTTTTTTTTGAAAAAATCCCTAAGCCCCGGGGTCACAATTTCAGAAAAAAATCTGACTTTTGGGAATTCACTCATAAATGGTGCCCAACGGTTGCAAATGCTCCCCTGAAAGGTTTGGCGGTCGAAACAGAAGGCTTTTTATCACAGGACAAGAAATCAGCCCTCGACAACTTAACCGGCAGAAATTTTTTTTTTTGAAAAAATCCCAAGCCCCGGGGTCACAATTTCAGAAAAAATCTGACTTTCAGGAATTCACTCAAAAATGGTGCCCAACGGTTGCAAATGCTCCCCTGAAAGGTTTGGCGGTTGAAACAGAAGGCTTTTTATCACAGGACAAGAAATCAGCCCTCGACAACTTAACCGGCAGAAATTTTTTTTTTGAAAAAATCCCTAAGCCCCGGGGTCACAATTTCAGAAAAAATCTGACTTTCGGGAATTCACTCATAAATGGTGCCCAACGGTTGCAAATGCTCCCCTGAAAGGTTTGGCGGTCGAAACAGAAGGCTTTTTATCACAGGACAAGAAATCAGCCCTCGACAACTTAACCGGCAGAAATTTTTTTTTTTGAAAAAATCCCAAGCCCCGGGGTCACAATTTCAGAAAAAATCTGACTTTCGGGAATTCACTCAAAAATGGTGCCCAACGGTTGCAAATGCTCCCCTGAATGGTTTGGCGGTCGAAACAGAAGGCTTTTTATCACAGGACAAGAAATCAGCAATCGACAACTTAACCGGCAGAAATTTTTTTTTTGAAAAAATCCCAAGCCCCGGGGTCACAATTTCAGAAAAAATCAGACTTTTGGGTATTCACTCAAAAATGGTGCCCAACGGTTGCAAATGCTCCCCTGAATGGTTTGGTGGTCAAAAAAGAAGGCTTTTTATCACGGGACAAGAAATCAGCCCTCGACAACTTAACCGGCAGAATTTTTCTTTTTGAAAAAATCCGAAGCCCCGGGGTCACAATTTCAGAAAAAATATGACTTTTGGGAATTGACTCAAAAATGGTGCCCAACGGTTGCAAATGCTCCCCTGAAAGGTTTGGCGGTCGAAACAGAAGGCGTTTTATCACAGGACAAGAAATCAGCCCTCGACAACTTAACCGGCAGAAATTTTTTTTTTTGAAAAAATCCCAAGCCCCGGGGTCATAATTTGAGAAAAAATCTGACTTTCAGGAATTCACTCATAAATGGTGCCCAACGGTTGCAAATGCTCCCCTGAAAGGTTTGGCGGTCGAAACAGAAGGCTTTTTATCACAGGACAAGAAATCAGCCCTCAACAACTTAACCGGCAGAAATTTTTTTTTTGAAAAAATCCCTAAGCCCCGGGGTCACAATTTCAGAAAAAATCTGACTTTCGGGAATTCACTCATAAATGGTGCCCAACGGTTGCAAATGCTCCCCTGAAAGGTTTGGCGGTCGAAACAGAAGGCTTTTTATCACAGGACAAGAAATCAGCCCTCGACAACTTAACCGGCAGAAATTTTTTTTTTTGAAAAAATCCCAAGCCCCGGGGTCACAATTTCAGAAAAAATCTGACTTTCGGGAATTCACTCAAAAATGCTGCCCAACGGTTGCAAATGCTCCCCTGATAGGTTTGGTGGTCGAAACAGAATGCTTTTTACCACGGGACAAGAAATCAGACCTCCACAACTTAACCGGCAGAAAAATATTTTTTTGAAAAAATCCCAAGCCCCGGGGTCACAATTTCAGAAAAAATCTGACTTTCGGGAATTCACTCATAAATGGTGCCCAACGGTGGCAAATGCTCCCCTGAAAGGTTTGGCGGTCGAAACAGAAGGCTTTTTATCACAGGACAAGAAATCAGCCCTCGACAACTTAACCGGCAGAAATTTTTTTTTTGAAAAAATCCCTAAGCCCCGGGGTCACAATTTCAGAAAAAATCTGACTTTTGGGAATTCACTCAAAAATGGTGCCCAACGGTTGCAAATGCTCCCCTGAAAGGTTTGGCGGTCGAAACAGAAGGCTTTTTATCACAGGACAAGAAATCAGCCCTCGACAACTTAACCGGCAGAAATTTTTTTTTTGAAAAAATCCCTAAGCCCCGGGGTCACAATTTCAGAAAAAATCGGACTTTTGGGAATTGACTCAAAAATGGTGCCCAACGGTTGCAAATGCTCCCCTGAAAGGTTTGGCGGTCGAAACAGAAGGCTTATTATCACAGGACAAGAAATCAGACCTCCACAACTTAACCGGCAGAAAAATATTTTTTTGAAAAAATCCCAAGCCCCGGGATCACAATATCAGAAAAATCTGACTTTCGGGAATTCACTCATAAATGGTGCCCAGCGGTTGCAAATGCTCCCCTGAAAGTTTGGCGGTCGAAACAAAAGGCTTTTTATCACGGGACAAGAAATCAGCCCTCGACAACTTAACCGGCAGAATTTTTTTTTTTGAAAAAATCCCTAAGCCCCGGGGTCACAATTTCAGAAAAAATCTGACTTTTGGGAATTCACTCAAAAATGGTGCCCAACGGTTGCAAATGCTCCCCTGAAAGGTTTGGCGGTCGAAACAGAAGGCTTTTTATCACAGGACAAGAAATCAGACCTCCACAACTTAACCGGCAGAAATTTTTTTTTTGAAAAAATCCCAAGCCCCGGGATCACAATATCAGAAAAAATCTGACTTTCGGGAATTCACTCAAAAATGGTGTCCAATGGTTGCAAAGGCTCCCCTGAAAGATTTGGTGGTCGAAACAGAAGGCTTTTTATCACGGGACAAGAAATAAGACCTCTACAACTTAACCGGCAGAATTTTTTTTTTTGAAAAAATCCCAAGCCCCGGGGTCACAATTTCAGAATAAAACTGACTTTTGGGAATTCACTCAAAAATGGTGCCCAACGGTTGCAAATGCTCCCCTGAAAGGTTTGGTGGTCGAAACAGAAGGCTTTTGTCACGGGACAAGAAATCAGACCTCCACAACTTAACCGGCAGAAAAATATTTTTTTGAAAAAATCCCAAGCCCCGGGCTCACAATTTCAGAAAAAATCTGACTTTCGGGAATCCACTCAAAAATGGTGTCCAATGGTTGCAAATGCTCCCCTGAAAGGTTTGGTAGTCGAAACGGAAGGCTTTTTATCACAGGACAAGAAATAAGACCTCTACAACTTAACCGGCAGAATTTTTTTTAAAAAAAAAAAATCCCAAGCCCCGGGGTCACAATATCAGAAAAAATCTGACTTTCGGGAATTCACTCAAAAATGGCGCCCAACGGTTGCAAATGCTCCCCTGAATGGTTTGGTGGTCGAAACAGAAGGCTTTTTATCACAGGACAAGAAATCAGCCCTCAACAACTTAACCGGCAGAATTTTTTTTTTTTTGAAAAAATCCCTAAGCCCCGGGGTCACAATTTCAGAAAAAATCTGACTTTCGGGAATTCACTCATAAATGGTGCCCAACGGTTGCAAATGCTCCCTTGAAAGGTTTGGCAGTCGAAACAGAAGGCTTTTTATCACAGGACAAGAAATCAGCCCTCGACAACTTAACCGGCAGAAAAATATTTTTTTGAAAAAATCCCAAGCCCCGGGGTCACAATTTCAGAAAAAATCTGACTTTTGGGAATTCACTCAAAAATGGTGCCCAACGGTTGCAAATGCTCCCCTGAAAGGTTTGGCGGTCGAAACAGAATCCTTTTTACCACGGGACAAGAAATCAGACCTCCACAACTTAACCGGCAGAATTTTTTTTTTTGAAAAAATCCCAAGCCCCGGGGTCACAATTTCAGAAAAAATCTGACTTTTGGGAATTGACTCAAAAATGGTGCCCAACGGTTGCAAATGCTCCCCTGAAAGGTTTGGTGGTCGAAACGGAAGGCTTTTTATCACGGGACAAGAAATCAGCCCTAGACAACTTAACCGGCAGAAATTTTTTTTTTGAAAAAATCCCTAAGCCCCGGGGTCACAATATCAGAAAAAATCTGACTTTCGGGAATTCACTCAAAAATGGTGCCCAACGGTTGCAAATGCTCCCCTGAAAGGTTTGGCGGTCGAAACAGAAGGCTTATTATCACAGGACAAGAAATCAGACCTCCACAACTTAACCGGCAGAAAAATATTTTTTTGAAAAAATCCCAAGCCCCGGGGTCACAATTTCAGAAAAAATCTGACTTTCGGGAATTCACTCAAAAATGGTGCCCAACGGTTGCAAATGCTCCCCTGAAAGGTTTGGCGGTCGAAACAGAAGGCTTTTTATCACAGGACAAGAAATCATCCCTCGACAACTTAACCGGTAGAAATTTTTTTTTTGAAAAAATCCCTAAGCCCCGGGGTCACAATTTCAGAAAAAATCTGACTTTCGGGAATTCACTCATAAATGGTGCCCAACGGTTGCAAATGCTCCCCTGAAAGGTTTGGCGGTAGACACAGAAGGCTTTTTATCACAGGACAAGAAATCAGCCCTCGACAACTTAACCGTCAGAATTTTTTTTTTTGAAAAAATCCCAAGCCCCGGGGTCACAATTTCAGAAAAAATCTGACTTTCGGGAATTCACTCAAAAATGGTGCCCAACGGTTGCAAATGCTCCCCTGATAGGTTTGGTGGTCGAAACAGAAGGCTTTTTACCACGGGACAAGAAATAAGACCTCCACAACTTAACCGGCAGAAAAATATTTTTTTGAAAAAATCCCAAGCCCCGGGGTCACAATTTCAGAAAAAATCTGACTTTCGGGAATTGACTCATAAATGGTGCCCAACGGTTGCAAATGCTCCCCTGAAAGGTTTGGTAGTCGAAACGGAAGGCTTTTTATCACAGGACAAGAAATCAGCCCTCGACAACTTAACCGGTAGAAATTTTTTTTTTGAAAAAATCCCAAGCCCCGGGGTCACAATTTCAGAAAAAAATCTGACTTTCGGGAATTCACTCAAAAATGGTGCCCAACGGTTGCAAATGCTGCCCTGATAGGTTTGGTGGTCGAAACAGAATGCTTTTTACCACGGGACAAGAAATCAGACCTCCACAACTTAACCGGCAGAAAAATATTTTTTTGAAAAAATCCCAAGCCCCGGGGTCACAATTTCAGAAAAAATCTGACTTTCGGGAATTTACTCATAAATGGTGCCCAATGGTTGCAAATGCTCCCCTGAAAGTTTGGCGGTCGAAACAGAAGGCTTTTTATCACAGGACAAGAAATCAGCCCTCGACAACTTAACCGGCAGAATTTTTTTTTTTGAAAAAATCCCTAAGCCCCGGGGTCACAATTTCAGAAAAAATCTGACTTTTGGGAATTGACTCAAAAATGGTGCCCAACGGTTGCAAATGCTCCCCTGAAAGGTTTGGCGGTCGAAACAGAAGGCTTATTATCACAGGACAAGAAATAAGACCTCTACAACTTAACCGGCAGAATTTTTTTTAAAAAAAAAATCCCAAGCCCCGGGGTCACAATATCAGAAAAAATCTGACTTTCGGGAATTCACTCAAAAATGGCACCCAACGGTTGCAAATGCTCCCCTGAATGGTTTGGTGGTCGAAACAGAAGGCTTTTTATCACAGGACAAGAAATCAGCCCTCAACAACTTACCGGCAGAAATTTTTTTTTTGAAAAAATCCCTAAGCCCCGGGGTCACAATTTCAGAAAAAATCTGACTTTCGGGAATTCACTCAAAAATGGCGCCCAACGGTTGCAAATGCTCCCCTGAATGGTTTGGTGGTCGAAACAGAAGGCTTTTTATCACAGGACAAGAAATCAGCCCTCAACAACTTAACCGGCAGAATTTTTTTTTTTTTGAAAAAATCCCTAAGCCCCGGGGTCACAATTTCAGAAAAAATCTGACTTTCGGGAATTCACTCATAAATGGTGCCCAACGGTTGCAAATGCTCCCTTGAAAGGTTTGGCAGTCGAAACAGAAGGCTTTTTATCACAGGACAAGAAATCAGCCCTCGACAACTTAACCGGCAGAAAAATATTTTTTTGAAAACATCCCAAGCCCCGGGGTCACAATTTCAGAAAAAATCTGACTTTTGGGAATTCACTCAAAAATGGTGCCCAACGGTTGCAAATGCTCCCCTGAAAGGTTTGGCGGTCGAAACAGAATCCTTTTTACCACGGGACAAGAAATCAGACCTCCACAACTTAACCGGCAGAATTTTTTTTTTTGAAAAAATCCCAAGCCCCGGGGTCACAATTTCAGAAAAAATCTGACTTTTGGGAATTCACTCAAAAATGGTGCCCAACGGTTGCAAATGCTCCCCTGAAAGGTTTGGTGGTCGAAACGGAAGGCTTTTTATCACGGGACAAGAAATCAGCCCTAGACAACTTAACCGGCAGAATTTTTTTTTTTGAAAAAATCCCTAAGCCCCGGGGTCACAATATTAGAAAAAATCTGACTTTCGGGAATTCACTCAAAAATGGTGCCCAACGGTTGCAAATGCTCCCCTGAAAGGTTTGGCGGTCGAAACAGAAGGCTTATTATCACAGGACAAGAAATCAGACCTCCACAACTTAACCGGCAGAAAAATATTTTTTTGAAAAAATCCCAAGCCCCGGGGTCACAATTTCAGAAAAAATCTGACTTTCGGGAATTCACTCAAAAATGGTGCCCAACGGTTGCAAATGCTCCCCTGAAAGGTTTGGCGGTCGAAACAGAAGGCTTTTTATCACAGGACAAGAAATCAGCCCTCGACAACTTAACCGGTAGAAATTTTTTTTTTGAAAAAATCCCTAAGCCCCGGGGTCACAATTTCAGAAAAAATCTGACTTTCGGGAATTCACTCATAAATGGTGCCCAACGGTTGCAAATGCTCCCCTGATAGGTTTGGTGGTCGAAACAGAATGCTTTTTACCACGGGACAAGAAATAAGACCTCTACAACTTAACCGGAAGAATTTTTTTTTTTGAAAAAATCCCAAGCCCCGGGGTCACAATTTCAGAATAAAACTGATTTTTGGGAATTCACTCAAAAATGGTGCCCAACGGTTGCAAATGCTCCCCTGAAAGGTTTGGTAGTCGAAACGGAAGGCTTTTTATCACAGGACAAGAAATCAGCCCTCAACAACTTAACCGGCAGAATTTTTTTTTTTGAAAAAATCCCTAAGCCCCGGGGTCACAATTTCAGAAAAAATCTGACTTTTGGGAATTGACTCATAAATGGTGCCCAACGGTTGCAAATGCTCCCCTGAAAGGTTTGGCAGTCGAAACGGAAGGCTTATTATCACAGGACAAGAAATCAGACCTCCACAACTTAACCGGCAGAAAAATATTTTTTGAAAAAATCCCAAGCCCCGGGATCACAATATCAGAAAAAATCTGACTTTCGGGAATTCACTCAAAAATGGTGTCCAATGGTTGCAAAGGCTCCCCTGAAAGATTTGGTGGTCGAAACAGAAGGCTTTTTATCACGGGACAAGTAATCAGACCTCCACAACTTAACCGGCAGAAAAATATTTTTTTGAAAAAATCCCAAGCCCCGGGGTCACAATTTCAGAAAAAATCTGACTTTCGGGAATTCACTCATAAATGGTGCCCAACGGTTGCAAATGCTCCCCTGAAAGGTTTGGTGGTCGAAACGGAAGGCTTTTTATCACGGGACAAGAAATCAGACCTCCACAACTTAACCGGCAGAAAAATATTTTTTTGAAAAAATCCCAAGCCCCGGGGTCACAATTTCAGAAAAAATCTGACTTTCGGGAATTCACTCATAAATGGTGCCCAACGGTTGCAAATGCTCCCCTGAAAGGTTTGGTGGTCGAAACGGAAGGCTTATTATCACAGGACAAGAAATCAGACCTCCACAACTTAACCGGCAGAAAAATATTTTTTCGAAAAAATCCCAAGCCCCGGGGTCACAATTTCAGAAAAAATCTGACTTTCGGGAATTCACTCAAAAATGGTGCCCAACAGTTGCAAATGCTCCCCTGAAAGGTTTGGCGGTCGAAACAGAAGGCTTATTATCACAGGACAAGAAATCAGACCTCCACAACTTAACCGGCAGAAATTTTTTTTTTGAAAAAATCCCAAGCCCCGGGGTCACAATTTCAGAAAAAATCTGACTTTTGGGAATTGACTCAAAAATGGTGCCCAACGGTTGCAAATGCTCCCCTGAAAGGTTTGGCGGTCGAAACAGAAGGCTTATTATCACAGGACAAGAAATCAGACCTCCACAACTTAACCGGCAGAAAAATATTTTTTTGAAAAAATCCCAAGCCCCGGGATCACAATATCAGAAAAAATCTGACTTTCGGGAATTCACTCAAAAATGGTGTCCAATGGTTGCAAAGGCTCCCCTGAAAGATTTGGTGGTCGAAACAGAAGGCTTTTTATCACGGGACAAGAAATAAGACCTCTACAACTTAACCGGCAGAATTTTTTTTTAAAAAAAAAATCCCAAGCCCCGGGGTCACAATATCAGAAAAAATCTGACTTTCGGGAATTCACTCAAAAATGGCGCCCAACGGTTGCAAATGCTCCCCTGAATGGTTTGGTGGTCGAAACAGAAGGCTTTTTATCACAGGACAAGAAATCAGCCCTCAACAACTTACCGGCAGAAGTTTTTTTTTTGAAAAAATCCCTAAGCCCCGGGGTCACAATTTCAGAAAAAATCTGACTTTCGGGAATTCACTCAAAAATGGCGCCCAACGGTTGCAAATGCTCCCCTGAATGGTTTGGTGGTCGAAACAGAAGGCTTTTTATCACAGGACAAGAAATCAGCCCTCAACAACTTAACCGGCAGAATTTTTTTTTTTTGAAAAAATCCCTAAGCCCCGGGGTCACAATTTCAGAAAAAATCTGACTTTCGGGAATTCACTCATAAATGGTGCCCAACGGTTGCAAATGCTCCCTTGAAAGGTTTGGCAGTCGAAACAGAAGGCTTTTTATCACAGGACAAGAAATCAGCCCTCGACAACTTAACCGGCAGAAAAATATTTTTTTGAAAAAATCCCAAGCCCCGGGGTCACAATTTCAGAAAAAATCTGACTTTTGGGAATTCACTCAAAAATGGTGCCCAACGGTTGCAAATGCTCCCCTGAAAGGTTTGGCGGTCGAAACAGAATCCTTTTTACCACGGGACAAGAAATCAGACCTCCACAACTTAACCGGCAGAATTTTTTTTTTTGAAAAAATCCCAAGCCCCGGGGTCACAATTTCAGAAAAAATCTGACTTTTGGGAATTGACTCAAAAATGGTGCCCAACGGTTGCAAATGCTCCCCTGAAAGGTTTGGTGGTCGAAACGGAAGGCTTTTTATCACGGGACAAGAAATCAGCCCTAGACAACTTAACCGGCAGAAATTTTTTTTTTGAAAAATCCCTAAGCCCCGGGGTCACAATATCAGAAAAAATCTGACTTTCGGGAATTCACTCAAAAATGGTGCCCAACAGTTGCAAATGCTCCCCTGAAAGGTTTGGCGGTCGAAACAGAAGGCTTATTATCACAGGACAAGAAATCAGACCTCCACAACTTAACCGGCAGAAAAATATTTTTTTGAAAAAATCCCAAGCCCCGGGGTCACAATTTCAGAAAAAATCTGACTTTCGGGAATTCACTCAAAAATGGTGCCCAACGGTTGCAAATGCTCCCCTGAAAGGTTTGGCGGTCGAAACAGAAGGCTTTTTATCACAGGACAAGAAATCAGCCCTCGACAACTTAACCGGTAGAAATTTTTTTTTTGAAAAAATCCCTAAGCCCCGGGGTCACAATTTCAGAAAAAATCTGACTTTCGGGAATTCACTCATAAATGGTGCCCAACGGTTGCAAATGCTCCCCTGAAAGGTTTGGCGGTAGACACAGAAGGCTTTTTATCACAGGACAAGAAATCAGCCCTCGACAACTTAACCGTCAGAAATTTTTTTTTTGAAAAAATCCCTAAGCCCCGGGGTCACAATTTCAGAAAAAATCTGACTTTCGGGAATTCACTCAAAAATGGTGCCCAACGGTTGCAAATGCTCCCCTGATAGGTTTGGTGGTCGAAACAGAATGCTTTTTACCACGGGACAAGAAATAAGACCTCTACAACTTAACCGGAAGAATTTTTTTTTTTGAAAAAATCCCAAGCCCCGGGGTCACAATTTCAGAATAAAACTGATTTTTGGGAATTCACTCAAAAATGGTGCCCAGCGGTTGCAAATGCTCCCCTGAAAGGTTTGGTGGTCGAAACAGAAGGCTTTTTATCACGGGACAAGAAATCAGACCTCCACAACTTAACCGGCAGAAAAATATTTTTTTGAAAAAATCCCAAGCCCCGGGGTCACAATTTCAGAAAAAATCTGACTTTCGGGAATTGACTCATAAATGGTGCCCAACGGTTGCAAATGCTCCCCTGAAAGGTTTGGTAGTCGAAACGGAAGGCTTTTTATCACAGGACAAGAAATCAGCCCTCAACAACTTAACCGGCAGAATTTTTTTTTTTGAAAAAATCCCTAAGCCCCGGGGTCACAATTTCAGAAAAAATCTGACTTTTGGGAATTGACTCAAAAATGGTGCCCAACGGTTGCAAATGCTCCCCTGAAAGGTTTGGCGGTCGAAACAGAAGGCTTATTATCACAGGACAAGAAATCAGACCTCCACAACTTAACCGGCAGAAAAATATTTTTTTGAAAAAATCCCAAGCCCCGGGATCACAATATCAGAAAAAATCTGACTTTCGGGAATTCACTCAAAAATGGTGTCCAATGGTTGCAAAGGCTCCCCTGAAAGATTTGGTGGTCGAAACAGAAGGCTTTTTATCACGGGACAAGAAATAAGACCTCTACAACTTAACCGGCAGAATTTTTTTTTAAAAAAAAAATCCCAAGCCCCGGGGTCACAATATCAGAAAAAATCTGACTTTCGGGAATTCACTCAAAAATGGCGCCCAACGGTTGCAAATGCTCCCCTGAATGGTTTGGTGGTCGAAACAGAAGGCTTTTTATCACAGGACAAGAAATCAGCCCTCAACAACTTACCGGCAGAAATTTTTTTTTTGAAAAAATCCCTAAGCCCCGGGGTCACAATTTCAGAAAAAATCTGACTTTCGGGAATTCACTCATAAATGGTGCCCAACGGTTGCAAATGCTCCCTTGAAAGGTTTGGCGGTCGAAACAGAAGGGTTATTATCACAGGACAAGAAATCAGACCTCCACAACTTAACCGGCAGAAAAATATTTTTTTGAAAAAATCCCAAGCCCCGGGGTCACAATTTCAGAAAAAATCTGACTTTTGGGAATTCACTCAAAAATGGTGCCCAACGGTTACAAATGCTCCCCTGAAAGGTTTGGCGGTCGAAACAGAAGGCTTTTTATCACGGGACAAGTAATCAGACCTCCACAACTTAACCGGCAGAAAAATATTTTTTTGAAAAAATCCCAAGCCCCGGGGTCACAATTTCAGAAAAAATCTGACTTTCGGGAATTCACTCATAAATGGTGCCCAACGGTTGCAAATGCTCCCCTGAAAGGTTTGGTGGTCGAAACGGAAGGCTTTTTATCACGGGACAAGAAATCAGACCTCCACAACTTAACCGGCAGAAAAATATTTTTTCGAAAAAATCCCAAGCCCCGGGGTCACAATTTCAGAAAAAATCTGACTTTCGGGAATTCACTCAAAAATGGTGCCCAACGGTTGCAAATGCTCCCCTGAAAGGTTTGGCGGTCGAAACAGAAGGCTTATTATCACAGGACAAGAAATCAGACCTCCACAACTTAACCGGCAGAAATTTTTTTTTTGAAAAAATCCCAAGCCCCGGGGTCACAATTTCAGAAAAAATCTGACTTTCGGGAATTCACTCAAAAATGGTGCCCAACGGTTGCAAATGCTCCCCTGAAAGGTTTGGCGGTCGAAACAGAAGGCTTATTATCACAGGACAAGAAATCAGACCTCCACAACTTAACCGGCAGAAAAATATTTTTTTGAAAAAATCCCAAGCCCCGGGGTCACAATTTCAGAAATAATCTGACTTTCGGGAATTCACTCAAAAATGGTGCCCAACGGTTGCAAATGCTCCCCTGAAAGGTTTGCCGGTCGAAACAGAAGGCTTTTTATCACAGGACAAGAAATCAGCCCTCGACAACTTAACCGGCAGAAATTTTTTTTTTGAAAAAATCCCTAAGCCCCGGGGTCACAATTTCAGAAAAAATCTGACTTTCGGGAATTCACTCAAAAATGGTGCCCAACGGTTGCAAATGCTCCCCTGAAAGGTTTGGCGGTCGACACAGAAGGCTTTTTATCACAGGACAATAAATCAGCCCTCGACAACTTAACCGTCAGAAATTTTTTTTTTTAAAAAATCCCTAAGCCCCGGGGTCACAATTTCAGAAAAAATCTGACTTTCGGGAATTCACTCAAAAATGGTGCCCAACGGTTGCAAATGCTCCCCTGATAGGTTTGGTGGTCGAAACAGAATGCTTTTTACCACGGGACAAGAAATCAGACCTCCACAACTTAACCGGCAGAAAAATATTTTTTTGAAAAAATCCCAAGCCCCGGGATCACAATATCAGAAAAAATCTGACTTTCGGGAATTCACTCAAAAATGGTTTCCAATGGTTGCAAAGGCTCCCCTGAAAGATTTGGTGGTCGAAACAGAAGGCTTTTTATCACGGGACAAGAAATAAGACCTCTACAACTTAACCGGAAGATTTTTTTTTTTTGAAAAAATCCCAAGCCCCGGGGTCACAATTTCAGAAAAAAATCTGACTTTCGGGAATTCACTCAAAAATGGTGCCCAACGGTTGCAAATGCTCCCCTGATAGGTTTGGTGGTCGAAACAGAATGCTTTTTACCACGGGACAAGAAATCAGACCTCCACAACTTAACCGGCAGAAAAATATTTTTTTGAAAAAATCCCAAGCCCCGGGGTCACAATTTCAGAAAAAATCTGACTTTCGGGAATTGACTCATAAATGGTGCCCAATGGTTGCAAATGCTCCCCTGAAAGTTTGGCGGTCGAAACAGAAGGCTTTTTATCACAGGACAAGAAATCAGCCCTCAACAACTTAACCGGCAGAATTTTTTTTTTTGAAAAAATCCCTAAGCCCCGGGGTCACAATTTCAGAAAAAATCTGCCTTTTGGGAATTGACTCAAAAATGGTGCCCAACGGTTGCAAATGCTCCCCTGAAAGGTTTGGCGGTCGAAACAGAAGGCTTATTATCACAGGACAAGAAATCAGACCTCCACAACTTAACCGGCAGAAAAATATTTTTTTGAAAAAATCCCAAGCCCCGGGATCACAATATCAGAAAAAATCTGACTTTCGGGAATTCACTCAAAAATGGTGTCCAATGGTTGCAAAGGCTCCCCTGAAAGATTTGGTGGTCGAAACAGAAGGCTTTTTATCACGGGACAAGAAATAAGACCTCTACAACTTAACCGGCAGAATTTTTTTTAAAAAAAAAAATCCCAAGCCCCGGGGTCACAATATCAGAAAAAATCTGACTTTCGGGAATTCACTCAAAAATGGCGCCCAACGGTTGCAAATGCTCCCCTGAATGGTTTGGTGGTCGAAACAGAAGGCTTTTTATCACAGGACAAGAAATCAGCCCTCAACAACTTACCGGCAGAAATTTTTTTTTTGAAAAAATCCCTAAGCCCCGGGGTCACAATTTCAGAAAAAATCTGACTTTTGGGAATTCACTCAAAAATGGTGCCCAACGATTGCAAATGCTCCCCTGAAAGGTTTGGCGATCGAAACAGAAGGCTTTTTATCACAGGACAAGAAATCAGCCCTCGACAACTTAACCGGCAGAAATTTTTTTTTTGAAAAAATCCCTAAGCCCCGGGGTCACAATTTCAGAAAAAATCTGACTTTCGGGAATTCACTCATAAATGGTGCCCAACGGTTGCAAATGCTCCCTTGAAAGGTTTGGCGGTCGAAACAGAAGGCTTATTATCACAGGACAAGAAATCAGACCTCCACAACTTAACCGGCAGAAAAATATTTTTTTGAAAAAATCCCAAGCCCCGGGGTCACAATTTCAGAAAAAATCTGACTTTTGGGAATTCACTCAAAAATGGTGCCCAACGGTTACAAATGCTCCCCTGAAAGGTTTGGCGGTCGAAACAGAAGGCTTTTTATCACGGGACAAGTAATCAGACCTCCACAACTTAACCGGCAGAAAAATATTTTTTTGAAAAAATCCCAAGCCCCGGGGTCACAATTTCAGAAAAAATCTGACTTTCGGGAATTCACTCATAAATGGTGCCCAACGGTTGCAAATGCTCCCCTGAAAGGTTTGGTGGTCGAAACGGAAGGCTTTTTATCACGGGACAAGAAATCAGACCTCCACAACTTAACCGGCAGAAAAATATTTTTTCGAAAAAATCCCAAGCCCCGGGGTCACAATTTCAGAAAAAATCTGACTTTCGGGAATTCACTCAAAAATGGTGCCCAACGGTTGCAAATGCTCCCCTGAAAGGTTTGGCGGTCGAAACAGAAGGCTTATTATCACAGGACAAGAAATCAGACCTCCACAACTTAACCGGCAGAAATTTTTTTTTTGAAAAAATCCCAAGCCCCGGGGTCACAATTTCAGAAAAAATCTGACTTTCGGGAATTCACTCAAAAATGGTGCCCAACGGTTGCAAATGCTCCCCTGAAAGGTTTGGCGGTCGAAACAGAAGGCTTATTATCACAGGACAAGAAATCAGACCTCCACAACTTAACCGGCAGAAAAATATTTTTTTGAAAAAATCCCAAGCCCCGAGGTCACAATTTCAGAAATAATCTGACTTTCGGGAATTCACTCAAAAATGGTGCCCAACGGTTGCAAATGCTCCCCTGAAAGGTTTGGCGGTCGAAACAGAAGGCTTTTTATCACAGGACAAGAAATCAGCCCTCGACAACTTAACCGGCAGAAATTTTTTTTTTGAAAAAATCCCTAAGCCCCGGGGTCACAATTTCAGAAAAAATCTGACTTTCGGGAATTCACTCAAAAATGGTGCCCAACGGTTGCAAATGCTCCCCTGAAAGGTTTGGCGGTCGAAACAGAAGGCTTTTTATCACAGGACAAGAAATCAGCCCTCGACAACTTAACCGGCAGAAATTTTTTTTTTGAAAAAATCCCTAAGCCCCGGGGTCACAATTTCAGAAAAAATCTGACTTTCGGGAATTCACTCATAAATGGTGCCCAACGGTTGCAAATGCTCCCCTGAAAGGTTTGGCGGTCGACACAGAAGGCTTTTTATCACAGGACAAGAAATCAGCCCTCGACAACTTAACCGTCAGAAATTTTTTTTTTAAAAAAATCCCTAAGCCCCGGGGTCACAATTTCAGAAAAAATCTGACTTTCGGGAATTCACTCAAAAATGGTGCCCAACGGTTGCAAATGCTCCCCTGATAGGTTTGGTGGTCGAAACAGAATGCTTTTTACCACGGGACAAGAAATCAGACCTCCACAACTTAACCGGCAGAAAAATATTTTTTTGAAAAAATCCCAAGCCCCGGGATCACAATATCAGAAAAAATCTGACTTTCGGGAATTCACTCAAAAATGGTTTCCAATGGTTGCAAAGGCTCCCCTGAAAGATTTGGTGGTCGAAACAGAAGGCTTTTTATCACGGGACAAGAAATAAGACCTCTACAACTTAACCGGAAGATTTTTTTTTTTTGAAAAAATCCCAAGCCCCGGGGTCACAATTTCAGAATAAAACTGATTTTTGGGAATTCACTCAAAAATGGTGCCCAACGGTTGCAAATGCTCCCCTGAAAGGTTTGGTGGTCGAAACAGAAGGCTTTTTATCACGGGACAAGAATTCAGACCTCCACAACTTAACCGGCAGAAAAATATTTTTTTGAAAAAATCCCAAGCCCCGGGGTCACAATTTCAGAAAAAATCTGACTTTTGGGAATTCACTCATAAATGGTGCCAAACGGTTGCAAATGCTCCCTTGAAAGGTTTGGCGGTCGAAACAGAAGGCTTTTTATCACAGGACAAGAAATCAGCCCTCGACAACTTAACCGGCAGAAAAATATTTTTTCGAAAAAATCCCAAGCCCCGGGGTCACAATTTCAGAAAAAATCTGACTTTTGGGAATTCACTCAAAAATGGTGCCCAACGGTTGCAAATGCTCCCCTGAAAGGTTTGGCGGTCGAAACAGAAGGCTTATTATCACAGGACAAGAAATCAGACCTCAACAACTTAACCGGCAGAAAAATATTTTTTTGAAAAAATCCCAAGCCCCGGGGTCACAATTTCAGAAAAAATCTGACTTTTGGGAATTCACTCAAAAATGGTGTCCAACGGTTGCAAATGCTCCCCTGAAAGGTTTGGCGGTCGAAACAGAAGGCTTTTTATCACAGGACAAGAAATCAGACCTCCACAACTTAACTGGCAGAATTTTTTTTTTTGAAAAAATCCCAAGCCCCGGGGTCACAATTTCAGAAAAAATCTGACTTTTGGGAATTCACTCAAAAATTGTGCCCAACGGTTGCAAATGCTCCCCTGAAAGGTTTGGCGGTCGAAACAGAAGGCTTTTTATCACGGGACAAGAAATCAGACCTCCACAACTTAACCGGCAGAAAAATATTTTTTTGAAAAAATCCCAAGCCCCGGGGTCACAATTTCAGAAAAAATCTGACTTTCGGGAATTCACTCATAAATGGTGCCCAACGGTTGCAAATGCTCCCCTGAAAGGTTTGGTGGTCGAAACGGAAGGCTTTTTATCACGGGACAAGAAATCAGACCTCCACAACTTAACCGGCAGAAAAATATTTTTTCGAAAAAATCCCAAGCCCCGGGGTCACAATTTCAGAAAAAATCTGACTTTCGGGAATTCACTCAAAAATGGTGCCCAACGGTTGCAAATGCTCCCCTGAAAGGTTTGGCGGTCGAAACAGAAGGCTTATTATCACAGGACAAGAAATCAGACCTCCACAACTTAACCGGCAGAAATTTTTTTTTTGAAAAAATCCCAAGCCCCGGGGTGCACAATTTCAGAAAAAATCTGACTTTCGGGAATTCACTCAAAAATGGTGCCCAACAGTTGCAAATGCTCCCCTGAAAGGTTTGGCGGTCGAAACAGAAGGATTATTATCACAGGAAAAGAAATCAGACCTCCACAACTTAACCGGCAGAAAAATATTTTTTTGAAAAAATCCCAAGCCCCGGGGTCACAATTTCAGAAAAAATCTGACTTTTGGGAATTCACTCAAAAATGGTGCCCAACGGTTGCAAATGCTCCCCTGAAAGGTTTGGCGGTCGAAACAGAAGGCTTTTTATCACGGGACAAGAAATCAGACCTCCACAACTTAACCGGCAGAAAAATATTTTTTTGAAAAAATCCCAAGCCCCGGGGTCACAATTTCAGAAAAAATCTGACTTTCGGGAATTCACTCATAAATGGTGCCCAACGGTTGCAAATGCTCCCCTGAAAGGTTTGGTGGTCGAAACGGAAGGCTTTTTATCACGGGACAAGAAATCAGACCTCCACAACTTAACCGGCAGAAAAATATTTTTTTGAAAAAATCCCAAGCCCCGGGGTCACAATTTCAGAAAAAATCTGACTTTCGGGAATTCACTCATAAATGGTGCCCAACGGTTGCAAATGCTCCCCTGAAAGGTTTGGTGGTCGAAACGGAAGGCTTTTTATCACGGGACAAGAAATCAGACCTCCACAACTTAACCGGCAGAAAAATATTTTTTCGAAAAAATCCCAAGCCCCGGGGTCACAATTTCAGAAAAAATCTGACTTTCGGGAATTCACTCAAAAATGGTGCCCAACGGTTGCAAATGCCCCCCTGAAAGGTTTGGCGGTTCAAACAGAAGGCTTATTATCACAGGACAAGAAATCAGACCTCCACAACTTAACCGGCAGAAAAATATTTTTTTGAAAAAATCCCAAGCCCCGGGGTCACAATTTCAGAAAAAATCTGACTTTTGGGAATTCACTCAAAAATGGTGCCCAATGGTTGCAAATGCTCCCCTGAAAGGTTTGGCGGTCGAAACAGAAGGCTTATTATCACAGGACAAGAAATCAGACCTCCACAACTTAACCGGCAGAAAAATATTTTTTTGAAAAAATCCCAAGCCCCGGGGTCACAATTTCAGAAAAAATCTGACTTTTGGGAATTCACTCAAAAATGGTGCCCAACGGTTGCAAATGCTCCCCTGAAAGGTTTGGCGGTCGAAACAGAAGGCTTTTTATCACAGGACAAGAAATCAGCCCTCAACAACTTAACTGGCAGAAATTTTTTTTTTGAAAAAATCCCAAGCCCCGGGGTCGCAATTTCAGAAAAAATCTGACTTTTCGGAATTCACTCAAAAATTGTGCCCAACGGTTGCAAATGCTCCCCTGAAAGGTTTGGCGGTCGAAACAGAAGGCTTTTTATCACGGGACAAGAAATCAGACCTCCACAACTTAACCGGCAGAAAAATATTTTTTTGAAAAAATCCCAAGCCCCGGGGTCACAATTTCAGAAAAAATCTGACTTTTGGGAATTCACTCAAAAATGGTGCCCAACGGTTGCAAATGCTCCCCTGAAAGGTTTGGTGGTCGAAACGGAAGGCTTTTTATCACGGGACAAGAAATGAGACCTCCACAACTTAACCGGCAGAAAAATATTTTTTTGAAAAAATCACAAGCCCCGGGGTCACAATTTCTGAAAAAATCTGACTTTCAGGAATTCACTCATAAATGGTGCCCAACGGTTGCAAATGCTCCCCTGAAAGTTTGGCGGTCGAAACAGAAGGCTTTTTATCACGGGACAAGAAATCAGCCCTCGACAACTTAACCGGCAGAAATTTTTTTTTTGAAAAAATCCCTAAGCCCCGGGGTCACAATTTCAGAAAAAATCTGACTTTTGGGAATTCACTCAAAAATGGTGCCCAACGGTTGCAAATGCTCCGCTGAAAGGTTTGGCGGTCGAAACAGAAGGCTTTTTATCACAGGACAAGAAATCAGCCCTCGACAACTTAACCGGCAGAAATTTTTTTTTTGAAAAAATCCCTAAGCCCCGGGGTCACAATTTCAGAAAAAATCTGACTTTCGGGAATTCACTCATAAATGGTGCCCAACGGTTGCAAATGCTCCCCTGAAAGGTTTGGCGGTCGAAACAGAAGGCTTTTTATCACAGGAGAAGAAATCAGCCCTCCACAACTTAACCGGCAGAAAAATATTTTTTTGAAAAAATCCCAAGCCCCGGGGTCACAATTTCAGAAAAAATCTGACTTTTGGGAATTGACTCAAAAATGGTGCCCAACGGTTGCAAATTCTCCCCTGAAAGGTTTGGCGGTCGAAACAGAAGGCTTATTATCACAGGACAAGAAATCAGACCTCCACAACTTAACCGGCAGAAAAATATTTTTTTGAAAAAATCCCAAGCCCCGGGATCACAATATCAGAAAAAATCTGACTTTCGGGAATTCACTCAAAAATGGTGTCCAATGGTTGCAAAGGCTCCCCTGAAAGAATTGGTGGTCGAAACAGAAGGCTTTTTATCACGGGACAAGAAATAAGACCTCTACAACTTAACCGGTAGAAATTTTTTTTTTTGAAAACATCCCAAGCCCCGGGGTCACAATTTCAGAAAAAATCTGACTTTCGGGAATTCACTCAAAAATGGTGCCCAACGGTTGCAAATGCTCCCCTGATAGGTTTGGTGGTCGAAACAGAATGCTTTTTACCACGGGACAAGAAATCAGACCTCCACAACTTAATCGGCAGAAAAATATTTTTTTGAAAAAATCCCAAGCCCCGGGGTCACAATTTCAGAAAATGACTTTCCGGAATTCACTCAAAAATGGTGCCCAACGGTTGCAAATGCTCCCCTGAAAGGTTTGGCGGTCGAAACAGAAGGCTTTTTATCACAGGACAAGAAATCAGCCCTCGACAACTTAACCGGCAGAAATTTTTTTTTTGAAAAAATCCCAAGCCCCGGGGTCACAATTTCAGAAAAAATCTGACTTTCGGGAATTCACTCATAAATGGTGCCCAACGGTTGCAAATGCTCCCCTGAAAGGTTTGGTGGTCGAAACGGAAGGCTTTTTATCACGGGACAAGAAATCAGACCTCCACAACTTAACCGGCAGAAAAATATTTTTTTGAAAAAATCCCAAGCCCCGGGGTCACAATTTCAGAAAAAATCTGACTTTCGGGAATTCACTCATAAATGGTGCCCAACGGTTGCAAATGCTCCCCTGAAAGGTTTGGTGGTCGAAACGGAAGGCTTTTTATCACGGGACAAGAAATCAGACCTCCACAACTTAACCGGCAGAAAAATATTTTTTCGAAAAAATCCCAAGCCCCGGGGTCACAATTTCAGAAAAAATCTGACTTTCGGGAATTCACTCAAAAATGGTGCCCAACGGTTGCAAATGCTCCCCTGAAAGGTTTGGCGGTCGAAACAGAAGGCTTATTAGCACAGGACAAGAAATCAGACCTCCACAACTTAACCGGCAGAAATTTTTTTTTTGAAAAAATCCCAAGCCCCGGGGTGCACAATTTCAGAAAAAATCTGACTTTCGGGAATTCACTCAAAAATGGTGCCCAACGGTTGCAAATGCTCCCCTGAAAGGTTTGGCGGTCGAAACAGAAGGATTATTATCACAGTACAAGAAATCAGACCTCCACAACTTAACCGGCAGAAAAATATTTTTTTGAAAAAATCCCAAGCCCCGGGGTCACAATTTCAGAAAAAATCTGACTTTTGGGAATTCACTCAAAAATGGTGCCCAACGGTTGCAAATGCTCCCCTGAAAGGTTTGGCGGTCGAAACAGAAGGCTTTTTATCACGGGACAAGAAATCAGACCTCCACAACTTAACCGGCAGAAAAATATTTTTTTGAAAAAATCCCAAGCCCCGGGGTCACAATTTCAGAAAAAATCTGACTTTCGGGAATTCACTCATAAATGGTGCCCAACGGTTGCAAATGCTCCCCTGAAAGGTTTGGTGGTCGAAACGGAAGGCTTTTTATCACGGGACAAGAAATCAGACCTCCACAACTTAACCGGCAGAAAAATATTTTTTTGAAAAAATCCCAAGCCCCGGGGTCACAATTTCAGAAAAAATCTGACTTTCGGGAATTCACTCATAAATGGTGCCCAACGGTTGCAAATGCTCCCCTGAAAGGTTTGGTGGTCGAAACGGAAGGCTTTTTATCACGGGACAAGAAATCAGACCTCCACAACTTAACCGGCAGAAAAATATTTTTTCGAAAAAATCCCAAGCCCCGGGGTCACAATTTCAGAAAAAATCTGACTTTCGGGAATTCACTCAAAAATGGTGCCCAACGGTTGCAAATGCCCCCCTGAAAGGTTTGGCGGTTCAAACAGAAGGCTTATTATCACAGGACAAGAAATCAGACCTCCACAACTTAACCGGCAGAAAAATATTTTTTTGAAAAAATCCCAAGCCCCGGGGTCACAATTTCAGAAAAAATCTGACTTTTGGGAATTCACTCAAAAATGGTGCCCAACGGTTGCAAATGCTCCCCTGAAAGGTTTGGCGGTCGAAACAGAAGGCTTATTATCACAGGACAAGAAATCAGACCTCCACAACTTAACCGGCAGAAAAATATTTTTTTGAAAAAATCCCAAGCCCCGGGGTCACAATTTCAGAAAAAATCTGACTTTTGGGAATTCACTCAAAAATGGTGCCCAACGGTTGCAAATGCTCCCCTGAAAGGTTTGGCGGTCGAAACAGAAGGCTTTTTATCACAGGACAAGAAATCAGCCCTCGACAACTTAACTGGCAGAAATTTTTTTTTTGAAAAAATCCCAAGCCCCGGGGTCGCAATTTCAGAAAAAATCTGACTTTTCGGAATTCACTCAAAAATTGTGCCCAACGGTTGCAAATGCTCCCCTGAAAGGTTTGGCGGTCGAAACAGAAGGCTTTTTATCACGGGACAAGAAATCAGACCTCCACAACTTAACCGGCAGAAAAATATTTTTTTGAAAAAATCCCAAGCCCCGGGGTCACAATTTCAGAAAAAATCTGACTTTTGGGAATTCACTCAAAAATGGTGCCCAACGGTTGCAAATGCTCCCCTGAAAGGTTTGGTGGTCGAAACGGAAGGCTTTTTATCACGGGACAAGAAATGAGACCTCCACAACTTAACCGGCAGAAAAATATTTTTTTGAAAAAATCACAAGCCCCGGGGTCACAATTTCTGAAAAAATCTGACTTTCGGGAATTCACTCATAAATGGTGCCCAACGGTTGCAAATGCTCCCCTGAAAGTTTGGCGGTCGAAACAGAAGGCTTTTTATCACAGGACAAGAAATCAGCCCTCGACAACTTAACCGGCAGAAATTTTTTTTTTGAAAAAATCCCTAAGCCCCGGGGTCACAATTTCAGAAAAAATCTGACTTTTGGGAATTCACTCAAAAATGGTGCCCAACGGTTGCAAATGCTCCGCTGAAAGGTTTGGCGGTCGAAACAGAAGGCTTTTTATCACAGGACAAGAAATCAGCCCTCGACAACTTAACCGGCAGAAATTTTTTTTTTGAAAAAATCCCTAAGCCCCGGGGTCACAATTTCAGAAAAAATCTGACTTTCGGGAATTCACTCATAAATGGTGCCCAACGGTTGCAAATGCTCCCCTGAAAGGTTTGGCGGTCGAAACAGAAGGCTTTTTATCACAGGACAAGAAATCAGCCCTCCACAACTTAACCGGCAGAAAAATATTTTTTTGAAAAAATCCCAAGCCCCGGGGTCACAATTTCAGAAAAAATCTGACTTTTGGGAATTGACTCAAAAATGGTGCCCAACGGTTGCAAATTCTCCCCTGAAAGGTTTGGCGGTCGAAACAGAAGGCTTATTATCACAGGACAAGAAATCAGACCTCCACAACTTAACCGGCAGAAAAATATTTTTTTGAAAAAATCCCAAGCCCCGGGATCACAATATCAGAAAAAATCTGACTTTCGGGAATTCACTCAAAAATGGTGTCCAATGGTTGCAAAGGCTCCCCTGAAAGAAATGGTGGTCGAAACAGAAGGCTTTTTATCACGGGACAAGAAATAAGACCTCTACAACTTAACCGGTAGAAATTTTTTTTTTGAAAACATCCCAAGCCCCGGGGTCACAATTTCAGAAAAAATCTGACTTTCGGGAATTCACTCAAAAATGGTGCCCAACGGTTGCAAATGCTCCCCTGATAGGTTTGGTGGTCGAAACAGAATGCTTTTTACCACGGGACAAGAAATCAGACCTCCACAACTTAATCGGCAGAAAAATATTTTTTTGAAAAAATCCCAAGCCCCGGGGTCACAATTTCAGAAAATGACTTTCCGGAATTCACTCAAAAATGGTGCCCAACGGTTGCAAATGCTCCCCTGAAAGGTTTGGCGGTCGAAACAGAAGGCTTTTTATCACAGGACAAGAAATCAGCCCTCGACAACTTAACCGGCAGAAATTTTTTTTTTGAAAAAATCCCTAAGCCCCGGGGTCACAATTTCAGAAAAAATCTGACTTTTGGGAATTGACTCAAAAATGGTGCCCAACGGTTGCAAATGCTTCCCTGAAAGGTTCGGCGGTCGAAACTGAAGGCTTATTATCACAGGACAAGAAATCAGACCTCCAAAACTTAACCGGCAGAAAAATATTTTTTTGAAAAAATCCCAAGCCCCGGGATCACAATTTCAGAAAAAATCTGACTTTCGGGAATTCACTCAAAAATGGTGTCCAGTGGTTGCAAAGGCTCCCCTGAAAGATTTGGTGGTCGAAACAGAAGGCTTTTTATCACGGGACAAGAAATAAGACCTCTACAACTTAACCGGCAGAATTTTTTTTTTAAAAAAAAATCCCAAGCCCCGGGGTCACAATTTCAGAAAAAAACTGACTTTTGGGAATTCACTCAAAAATGGTGCCCAATGGTTGCAAATGCTCCCCTGAATGGTTTGGTGGTCGAAACAGAAGGCTTTTTATCACGGGACAAGAAATCAGACCTCCACAACTTAACCGGCAGAAAAATATTTTTTTGAAAAAATCCCTAAGCCCCTGGGTCACAATTTCAGAAAAAATCTGACTTTCGGGAATTCACTCATAAATGGTGCCCAACGGTTGCAAATGCTCCCCTGAAAGGTTTGGTGGTCGAAACGGAAGGCTTTTTATCACAGGACAAGAAATCAGCCCTCGACAACTTAACCGGTAGAAATTTTTTTTTTGAAAAAATCCCAAGCCCCGGGGTCACAATTTCAGAAAAAAATCTGACTTTCGGGAATTCACTCAAAAATGGTGCCCAACGGTTGCAAATGCTCCCGTGATAAGTTTGGTGGTCGAAACAGAATGCTTTTTACCACGGGACAAGAAATCAGCCCTCGACAACTTAACCGGCAGAAAAATATTTTTTTGAAAAAATCCCAAGCCCCAGGGTCACAATATCAGAAAAAATCTGACTTTCGGGAATTCACTCAAAAATGGCGCCCAACGGTTGCAAATGCTCCCCTGAATGGTTTGGTGGTCGCAACAGAAGGCTTTTTATCACAGGACAAGAAATCACCCTCGACAACTTAACCGGCAGAAATTTTTTTTTTGAAAAAATCCCTAAGCCCCGGGGTCACAATTTCAGAAAAAATCTGACTTTTGGGAATTCACTCAAAAATGGTGCCCAACGGTTGCAAATGTTCCCCTGAAAGGTTTGGCGGTCGAAACAGAAGGCTTTTTATCACAGGACAAGAAATCAGCCCTCGACAACTTAACCGGCCGAAATTTTTTTTTTTGAAAAAATCCCTAAGCCCCGGGGTCACAATTTCAGAAAAAATCTGACTTTCGGGAATTCACTCATAAATGGTGCCCAACGGATGCAAATGCTCCCCTGAAAGGTTTGGCGGTCGAAACAGAAGGCTTTTTATCACAGGACAAGAAATCAGCCCTCGACAACTTAACCGGCAGAAATTTTTTTTTTGAAAAAATCCCAAGCCCCGGGGTCACAATTTCAGAAAAAATCTGACTTTCGGGAATTCACTCAAAAATGGTGCCCAACGGTTGCAAATGCTCCCCTGATAGGTTTGGTGGTCGAAACAGAATGCTTTTTACCACGGGACAAGAAATCAGACCTCCACAACTTAATCGGCAGAAAAATATTTTTTTGAAAAAATCCCAAGCCCCGGGGTCACAATTTCAGAAAATGACTTTCCGGAATTCACTCATAAATGGTGCCCAACGGTTGCAAATGCTCCCCTGAAAGGTTTGGCCGTCGAAACAGAAGGCTTTTTATCACAGGACAAGAAATCAGCCCTCGACAACTTAACCGGCAGAAATTTCTTTTTTGAAAAAATCCCTAAGCCCCGGGGTCACAATTTCAGAAAAAATCTGACTTTTGGGAATTGACTCAAAAATGTTGCCCAACGGTTGCAAATGCTCCCCTGAAAGGTTTGGCGGTCGAAACTGAAGGCTTATTATCACAGGACAAGAAATCAGACCTCCAAAACTTAACCGGCAGAAAAATATTTTTTTGAAAAAATCCCTAAGCCCCGGGGTCACAATTTCAGAAAAAATCTGACTTTCGGGAATTCACTCAAAAATGGTGCCCAACGGTTGCAAATGCTCCCCTGAAAGGTTTGGTGGTCGAAACGGAAGGCTTTTTATCACAGGACAAGAAATCAGCCCTCGACAACTTAACCGGTAGAAATTTTTTTTTTGAAAAAATCCCAAGCCCCGGGGTCACAATTTCAGAAAAAAATCTGACTTTCGGGAATTCACTCAAAAATGGTGCCCAACGGTTGCAAATGCTCCCGTGATAAGTTTGGTGGTCGAAACAGAATGCTTTTTACCACGGGACAAGAAATCAGCCCTCGACAACTTAACCGGCAGAAAAATATTTTTTTGAAAAAATCCCAAGCCCCGGGGTCACAATTTCAGAAAAAATCTGACTTTTGGGAATTGACTCAAAAATGGTGCCCAACGGTTGCAAATTCTCCCCTGAAAGGTTTGGCGGTCGAAACAGAAGGCTTATTATCACAGGACAAGAAATCACCCTCGACAACTTAACCGGCAGAAAATTTTTTTTTGAAAAAATCCCTAAGCCCCGGGGTCACAATTTCAGAAAAAATCTGACTTTTGGGAATTCACTCAAAAATGGTGCCCAACGGTTGCAAATGTTCCCCTGAAAGGTTTGGCGGTCGAAACAGAAGGCTTTTTATCACAGGACAAGAAATCAGCCCTCGACAACTTAACCGGCAGAAATTTTTTTTTTGAAAAAATCCCAAGCCCCGGGGTCACAATTTCAGAAAAAATCTGACTTTCGGGAATTCACTCAAAAATGGTGCCCAACGGTTGCAAATGCTCCCCTGAAAGGTTTGGCGGTCGAAACAGAAGGCTTTTTATCACAGGACAAGAAATCAGCCCTCGACAACTTAACCGGCAGAAATTTTTTTTTTGAAAAAATCCCTAAGCCCCGGGGTCACAATTTCCGAAAAAATCTGACTTTCGGGATTTCACTCATAAATGGTGCCCAACGGTTGCAAATGCTCCCCTGAAAGGTTTGGCGGTCGAAACGGAAGGCTTTTTATCACGGGACAAGAAATCAGCCCTCGACAACTTAACCGGCAGAAATTTTTTTTTTGAAAAAATCCCAAGCCCCGGGGTCACAATTTCACAAAAAATCTGACTTTCGGGAATTCACTCAAAAATGGTGCCCAACGGTTGCAAATGCTCCCCTGATAGGTTTGGTGGTCGAAACAGAATGCTTTTTACCACGGGACAAGAAATCAGACCTCCACAACTTAATCGGCAGAAAAATATTTTTTTGAAAAAATCCCAAGCCCCGGGGTCACAATTTCAGAAAATGACTTTCCGGAATTCACTCATAAATGGTGCCCAACGGTTGCAAATGCTCCCCTGAAAGGTTTGGCGGTCGAAACAGAAGGCTTTTTATCACAGGACAAGAAATCAGCCCTCGACAATTTAACCGGCAGAAATTTTTTTTTTGAAAAAATCCCTAAGCCCCGGGGTCACAATTTCAGAAAAAATCTGACTTTTGGGAATTCACTCAAAAATGGTGCCCAACGCTTGCAAATGCTCCCCTGAAAGGTTTGGCGGTCGAAACTGAAGGCTTATTATCACAGGACAAGAAATCAGACCTCCAAAACTTAACCGGCAGAAAAATATTTTTTTGAAAAAATCCCAAGCCCCGGGATCACAATATCAGAAAAAATCTGACTTTCGGGAATTCACTCAAAAATGGTGTCCAGTGGTTGCAAAGGCTCCCCTGAAAGATTTGGTGGTCGAAACAGAAGGCTTTTTATCACGGGACAAGAAATCAGACCTCTACAACTTAACCGGCAGAATTTTTTTTTTAAAAAAAATCCCAAGCCCCGGGGTCACAATTTCAGAAAAAAACTGACTTTTGGGAATTCACTCAAAAATGGTGCCCAATGGTTGCAAATGCTCCCCTGAAAGGTTTCGTGGTCGAAACTGAAGGCTTATTATCACAGGACAAGAAATCAGACCTCCAAAACTTAACCGGCAGAAAAATATTTTTTTGAAAAAATCCCTAAGCCCCGGGGTCACAATTTCAGAAAAAATCTGACTTTCGGGAATTCACTCAAAAATGGTGCCCAACGGTTGCAAATGCTCCCCTGAAAGGTTTGGTGGTCGAAACGGAAGGCTTTTTATCACAGGACAAGAAATCAGCCCTCGACAACTTAACCGGTAGAAATTTTTTTTTTGAAAAAATCCCAAGCCCCGGGGTCACAATTTCAGAAAAAAATCTGACTTTCGGGAATTCACTCAAAAATGGTGCCCAACGGTTGCAAATGCTCCCGTGATAAGTTTGGTGGTCGAAACAGAATGCTTTTTACCACGGGACAAGAAATCAGCCCTCGACAACTTAACCGGCAGAAAAATATTTTTTTGAAAAAATCCCAAGCCCCGGGGTCACAATTTCAGAAAAAATCTGACTTTTGGGAATTGACTCAAAAATGGTGCCCAACGGTTGCAAATTCTCCCCTGAAAGGTTTGGCGGTCGAAACAGAAGGCTTATTATCACAGGACAAGAAATCACCCTCGACAACTTAACCGGCAGAAAATTTTTTTTTGAAAAAATCCCTAAGCCCCGGGGTCACAATTTCAGAAAAAATCTGACTTTTGGGAATTCACTCAAAAATGGTGCCCAACGGTTGCAAATGTTCCCCTGAAAGGTTTGGCGGTCGAAACAGAAGGCTTTTTATCACAGGACAAGAAATCAGCCCTCGACAACTTAACCGGCAGAAATTTTTTTTTTGAAAAAATCCCAAGCCCCGGGGTCACAATTTCAGAAAAAATCTGACTTTCGGGAATTCACTCAAAAATGGTGCCCAACGGTTGCAAATGCTCCCCTGAAAGGTTTGGCGGTCGAAACAGAAGGCTTTTTATCACAGGACAAGAAATCAGCCCTCGACAACTTAACCGGCAGAAATTTTTTTTTTTAAAAAAAATCCCTAAGCCCCGGGGTCACAATTTCCGAAAAAATCTGACTTTCGGGATTTCACTCATAAATGGTGCCCAACGGTTGCAAATGCTCCCCTGAAAGGTTTGGCGGTCGAAACGGAAGGCTTTTTATCACGGGACAAGAAATCAGCCCTCGACAACTTAACCGACAGAAATTTTTTTTTTGAAAAAATCCCAAGCCCCGGGGTCACAATTTCACAAAAAATCTGACTTTCGGGAATTCACTCAAAAATGGTGCCCAACGGTTGCAAATGCTCCCCTGATAGGTTTGGTGGTCGAAACAGAATGCTTTTTACCACGGGACAAGAAATCAGACCTCCACAACTTAATCGGCAGAAAAATATTTTTTTGAAAAAATCCCAAGCCCCGGGGTCACAATTTCAGAAAATGACTTTCCGGAATTCACTCATAAATGGTGCCCAACGGTTGCAAATGCTCCCCTGAAAGGTTTGGCGGTCGAAACAGAAGGCTTTTTATCACAGGACAAGAAATCAGCCCTCGACAATTTAACCGGCAGAAATTTTTTTTTTGAAAAAATCCCTAAGCCCCGGGGTCACAATTTCAGAAAAAATCTGACTTTTGGGAATTCACTCAAAAATGGTGCCCAACGCTTGCAAATGCTCCCCTGAAAGGTTTGGCGGTCGAAACTGAAGGCTTATTATCACAGGACAAGAAATCAGACCTCCAAAACTTAACCGGCAGAAAAATATTTTTTTGAAAAAATCCCAAGACCCGGGATCACAATATCAGAAAAAATCTGACTTTCGGGAATTCACTCAAAAATGGTGTCCAGTGGTTGCAAAGGCTCCCCTGAAAGATTTGGTGGTCGAAACAGAAGGCTTTTTATCACGGGACAAGAAATCAGACCTCTACAACTTAACCGGCAGAATTTTTTTTTTAAAAAAAATCCCAAGCCCCGGGGTCACAATTTCAGAAAAAAACTGACTTTTGGGAATTCACTCAAAAATGGTGCCCAATGGTTGCAAATGCTCCCCTGAAAGGTTTCGTGGTCGAAACAGAAGGCTTTTTATCACGGGACAAGAAATCAGACCTCCACAACTTAACCGGCAGAAAAATATTTTTTTGAAAAAATCCCTAAGCCCCGGGGTCACAATTTCAGAAAAAATCTGACTTTCGGGAATTCACTCAAAAATGGTGCCCAACGGTTGCAAATGCTCCCCTGAAAGGTTTGGTGGTCGAAACGGAAGGCTTTTTATCACAGGACAAGAAATCAGCCCTCGACAACTTAACCGGTAGAAATTTTTTTTTTGAAAAAATCCCAAGCCCCGGGGTCACAATTTCAGAAAAAAATCTGACTTTCGGGAATTCACTCAAAAATGGTGCCCAACGGTTGCAAATGCTCCCCTGATAAGTTTGGTGGTCGAAACAGAAGGCTTTTTACCACGGGACAAGAAATCAGCCCTCGACAACTTAACCGGCAGAAAAATATTTTTTTGAAAAAATCCCTAAGCCCCGGGGTCACAATTTCAGAAAAAATCTGACTTTCGGGAATTCACTCAAAAATGGTGCCCAACGGTTGCAAATGCTCTCCTGATAGGTTTGTTGGTCGAAACAGAATGCTTTTTACCACGGGACAAGAAATCAGACCTCCACAACTTAACCGGCAGAAAAATATTTTTTTGAAAAAATCCCAAGCCCCGGGGTCACAATTTCAGAAAAAATCTGACTTTCGGGAATTCACTCAAAAATGGTGCCCAACGGTTGCAAATGCTCCCCTGAAAGGTTTGGTGGTCGAAACGGAAGGCTTTTTATCACGGGACGAGAAATCAGACCTCCACAACTTAACCGGCAGAAAAATATTTTTTTGAAAAAATCCCAAGCCCCGGGGTCACAATTTCAGAAAAAATCTGACTTTCGGGAATTCACTCATAAATGGTGCCCAACGGTTGCAAATGCTCCCCTGAAAGGTTTGGTGGTCGAAACGGAAGGCTTTTTATCACGGGACAAGAAATCAGACCTCCACAACTTAACCGGCAGAAAAATATTTTTTCGAAAAAATCCCAAGCCCCGGGGTCACAATTTCAGAAAAAATCTGACTTTTGGGAATTCAATCAAAAATGGTGCCCAACGGTTGCAAATGCTCCCCTGAAAGGTTTGGCGGTCGAAACAGAAGGCTTTTTATCACAGGACAAGAAATCAGCCCTCGACAACTTAACTGGCAGAATTTTTTTTTTTTGAAAAAATCCCAAGCCCCGGGGTCACAATTTCAGAAAAAATCTGACTTTTGGGAATTCACTCAAAAATGGTGCCCAACGGTTGCAAATGCTCCCCTGAAAGGTTTGGCGGTCGAAACAGAATGCTTTTTACCACGGGACAAGAAATCAGCCCTCGAGAACTTAACCAGCAGAAAAATATTTTTTTGAAAAAATCCCAAGCCCCGGGGTCACAATTTCAGAAAAAATCTGACTTTCGGGAATTCACTCATAAATGGTGCCCAACGGTTGCAAATGCTCCCCTGAAAGTTTGGCGGTCGAAACAGAAGGCTTTTTATCACAGGACAAGAAATCAGCCCTCGACAACTTAACCAGCATAATTTTTTTTTTTGAAAAAATCCCTAAGCCCCGGGGTCACAATTTCAGAAAAAATCTGACTTTTGGGAATTGACTCAAAAATGGTGCCCAACGGTTGCAAATGCTCCCCTGAAAGGTTTGGCGGTCGAAACAGAAGGCTTATTATCACAGGACAAGAAATCAGACCTCCACAACTTAACCGGCAGAAAAATATTTTTTTGAAAAAATCCCAAGCCCCGGGATCACAATATCAGAAAAAATCTGACTTTCGGGAATTCACTCAAAAATGGTGTCCAATGGTTGCAAAGGCTCCCCTGAAAGATTTGGTGGTCGAAACAGAAGGCTTTTTATCACGGGAGAAGAAATAAGACCTCTACAACTTAACCGGCAGAATTTTTTTTAAAAAAAAAATCCCAAGCCCCGGGGTCACAATATCAGAAAAAATCTGACTTTTGGGAATTCACTCAAAAATGGCGCCCAACGGTTGCAAATGCTCCCCTGAAAGGTTTGGCGGTCGAAACAGAAGGCTTTTTATCACAGGACAAGAAATCAGCCCTCGACAACTTAACC
Organism: Podarcis tiliguerta; assembly: GCF_965153285.1. Lineage (NCBI taxonomy): Eukaryota > Metazoa > Chordata > Lepidosauria > Squamata > Lacertidae > Podarcis > Podarcis tiliguerta. Next base: position 128,516 of record NW_028148686.1, on the reverse strand, counting down.
GGCAGAAATTTTTTTTTTGAAAAAATCCCAAGCCCCGGGGTCACAATTTCAGAAAAAATCTGACTTTCGGGAATTCACTCAAAAATGGTGCCCAACGGTTGCAAATGCTCCCCTGATAGGTTTGGTGGTCGAAACAGAATGCTTTTTACCACGGGACAAGAAATCAGACCTCCACAACTTAACCGGCAGAAAAATATTTTTTTGAAAAAATCCCAAGCCCCGGGGTCACAATTTCAGAAAAAATCTGACTTTCGGGAATTCACTCATAAATGGTGCCCAACGGTTGCAAATGCTCCCCTGAAAGGTTTGGCGGTCGAAACAGAAGGCTTTTTATCACAGGACAAGAAATCAGCCCTCGACAACTTAACCGGCAGAATTTTTTTTTTTGAAAAAATCCCTAAGCCCCGGGGTCACAATTTCAGAAAAAATCTGACTTTTGGTAATTCACTCAAAAATGGTGCCCAACGGTTGCAAATGCTCCCCTGAAAGGTTTGGCGGTCGAAACAGAAGGCTTATTATCACAGGACAAGAAATCAGACCTCCACAACTTAACCGGCAGAAAAAATTTTTTTTGAAAAAATCCCAAGCCCCGGGGTCACAATATCAGAAAAATTCTGACTTTCGGGAATTCACTCATAAATGGTGCCCAACGGTTGCAAATGCTCCCCTGAAAGGTTTGGTGGTCGAAATAGAAGGCTTTTTATCACAGGACAAGAAATCAGCCCTCGACAACTTAACCGGCAGAATTTTTTTTTTTGAAAAAATCCCAAGCCCCGGGGTCACAATTTCAGAAAAAATCTGACTTTTGGGAATTCACTCAAAAATGGTGCCCAACGGTTGCAAATGCTCCCCTGAAAGGTTTGGCGGTCGAAACAGAAGGCTTATTATCACAGGACAAGAAATCAGACCTCCACAACTTAGCCGGCAGAATTTTTTTTTTTGAAAAAATCCCAAGCCCCGGGGTCACAATTTCAGAAAAAATCTGACTTTCGGGAATTCACTCAAAAATGGTGCCCAACGGTTGCAAGTGCTCCCCTGAATGGTTTGGTGGTCGAAACAGAAGGCTTTTTATCACAGGACAAGAAATCAGCCCTCGACAACTTAACCGGCAGAATTTTTTTTTTTGAAAAAATCCCTAAGCCCTGGGGTCACAATTTCAGAAAAAATCTGACTTTTGGGAATTCACTCAAAAATGGTGCCCAACGGTTGCAAATGCTCCCCTGATAAGTTTGGTGGTCGAAACAGAAGGCTTTTTACCACGGGACAAGAAATCAGCCCTCGACAACTTAACCGGCAGAAAAATATTTTTTTGAAAAAATCCCTAAGCCCCGGGGTCACAATTTCAGAAAAAATCTGACTTTCGGGAATTCACTCAAAAATGGTGCCCAACGGTTGCAAATGCTCTCCTGATAGGTTTGTTGGTCGAAACAGAATGCTTTTTACCACGGGACAAGAAATCAGACCTCCACAACTTAACCGGCAGAAAAATATTTTTTTGAAAAAATCCCAAGCCCCGGGGTCACAATTTCAGAAAAAATCTGACTTTCGGGAATTCACTCAAAAATGGTGCCCAACGGTTGCAAATGCTCCCCTGAAAGGTTTGGTGGTCGAAACGGAAGGCTTTTTATCACGGGACGAGAAATCAGACCTCCACAACTTAACCGGCAGAAAAATATTTTTTTGAAAAAATCCCAAGCCCCGGGGTCACAATTTCAGAAAAAATCTGACTTTCGGGAATTCACTCATAAATGGTGCCCAACGGTTGCAAATGCTCCCCTGAAAGGTTTGGTGGTCGAAACGGAAGGCTTTTTATCACGGGACAAGAAATCAGACCTCCACAACTTAACCGGCAGAAAAATATTTTTTCGAAAAAATCCCAAGCCCCGGGGTCACAATTTCAGAAAAAATCTGACTTTTGGGAATTCAATCAAAAATGGTGCCCAACGGTTGCAAATGCTCCCCTGAAAGGTTTGGCGGTCGAAACAGAAGGCTTTTTATCACAGGACAAGAAATCAGCCCTCGACAACTTAACTGGCAGAATTTTTTTTTTTTGAAAAAATCCCAAGCCCCGGGGTCACAATTTCAGAAAAAAATCTGACTTTTGGGAATTCTCTCAAAAATGGTGCCCAACGGTTGCAAATGCTCCCCTGAAAGGTTTGGCGGTCGAAACAGAATGCTTTTTACCACGGGACAAGAAATCAGCCCTCGACAACTTAACCAGCAGAAAAATATTTTTTTGAAAAAATCCCAAGCCCCGGGGTCACAATTTCAGAAAAAATCTGACTTTCGGGAATTCACTCATAAATGGTGCCCAACGGTTGCAAATGCTCCCCTGAAAGTTTGGCGGTCGAAACAGAAGGCTTTTTATCACAGGACAAGAAATCAGCCCTCGACAACTTAACCGGCATAATTTTTTTTTTTGAAAAAATCCCTAAGCCCCGGGGTCACAATTTCAGAAAAAATCTGACTTTTGGGAATTGACTCAAAAATGGTGCCCAACGGTTGCAAATGCTCCCCTGATAGGTTTGGTGGTCGAAACAGAATGCTTTTTACCACGGGACAAGAAATCAGACCTCCACAACTTAACCGGCAGAAAAATATTTTTTTGAAAAAATCCCAAGCCCCGGGGTCACAATTTCAGAAAAAATCTGACTTTTGGGAATTCACTCAAAAATGGTGCCCAACGGTTGCAAATGCTCCCCTGAAAGGTTTGGCGGTCGAAACAGAAGGCTTATTATCACAGGACAAGAAATCAGACCTCCACAACTTAACCGGCAGGAAAATTTTTTTTTGAAAAAATCCCAAGCCCCGGGGTCACAATATCAGAAAAATTCTGACTTTCGGGAATTCACTCATAAATGGTGCCCAACGGTTGCAAATGCTCCCCTGAAAGGTTTGGTGGTCGAAATAGAAGGCTTTTTATCACAGGACAAGAAATCAGCCCTCGACAACTTAACCGGCAGAATTTTTTTTTTTGAAAAAATCCCAAGCCCCGGGGTCACAATTTCAGAAAAAATCTGACTTTTGGGAATTCACTCAAAAATGGTGCCCAACAGTTGCAAATGCTCCCCTGAAAGGTTTGGCGGTCGAAACAGAAGGCTTATTATCACAGGACAAGAAATCAGACCTCCACAACTTAACCGGCAGAATTTTTTTTTTTGAAAAAATCCCAAGCCCCGGGGTCACAATTTCAGAAAAAATCTGACTTTCGGGAATTCACTCAAAAATGGTGCCCAACGGTTGCAAGTGCTCCCCTGAATGGTTTGGTGGTCGAAACAGAAGGCTTTTTATCACAGGACAAGAAATCAGCCCTCGACAACTTAACCGGCAGAATTTTTTTTTTTGAAAAAATCCCTAAGCCCCGGGGTCACAATTTCAGAAAAAATCTGACTTTTGGGAATTCACTCATAAATGGTGCCCAACGGTTGCAAATGCTCCCCTGATAAGTTTGGTGGTCGAAACAGAAGGCTTTTTACCACGGGACAAGAAATCAGCCCTCGACAACTTAACCGGCAGAAAAATATTTTTTTGAAAAAATCCCTAAGCCCCGGGGTCACAATTTCAGAAAAAATCTGACTTTCGGGAATTCACTCAAAAATGGTGCCCAACGGTTGCAAATGCTCTCCTGATAGGTTTGTTGGTCGAAACAGAATGCTTTTTACCACGGGACAAGAAATCAGACCTCCACAACTTAACCGGCAGAAAAATATTTTTTTGAAAAAATCCCAAGCCCCGGGGTCACAATTTCAGAAAAAATCTGACTTTCGGGAATTCACTCAAAAATGGTGCCCAACGGTTGCAAATGCTCCCCTGAAAGGTTTGGTGGTCGAAACGGAAGGCTTTTTATCACGGGACAAGAAATCAGACCTCCACAACTTAACCGGCAGAAAAATATTTTTTTGAAAAAATCCCAAGCCCCGGGGTCACAATTTCAGAAAAAATCTGACTTTCGGGAATTCACTCATAAATGGTGCCCAATGGTTGCAAATGCTCCCCTGAAAGGTTTGGTGGTCGAAACGGAAGGCTTTTTATCACGGGACAAGAAATCAGACCTCCACAACTTAACCGGCAGAAAAATATTTTTTCGAAAAAATCCCAAGCCCCGGGGTCACAATTTCAGAAAAAATCTGACTTTTGGGAATTCAATCAAAAATGGTGCCCAACGGTTGCAAATGCTCCCCTGAAAGGTTTGGCGGTCGAAACAGAAGGCTTTTTATCACAGGACAAGAAATCAGCCCTCGACAACTTAACTGGCAGAATTTTTTTTTTTTGAAAAAATCCCAAGCCCCGGGGTCACAATTTCAGAAAAAATCTGACTTTTGGGAATTCACTCAAAAATGGTGCCCAACGGTTGCAAATGCTCCCCTGAAAGGTTTGGCGGTCGAAACAGAAGGCTTATTATCACAGGACAAGAAATCAGACCTCCACAACTTAACCGGCAGAATTTTTTTTTTTGAAAAAATCCCAAGCCCCGGGGTCACAATTTCAGAAAAAATCTGACTTTCGGGAATTCACTCAAAAATGGTGCCCAACGGTTGCAAGTGCTCCCCTGAATGGTTTGGTGGTCGAAACAGAAGGCTTTTTATCACAGGACAAGAAATCAGCCCTCGACAACTTAACCGGCAGAATTTTTTTTTTAGAAAAAATCCCTAAGCCCCGGGGTCACAATTTCAGAAAAAATCTGACTTTTGGGAATTCACTCAAAAATGGTGCCCAACGGTTGCAAATGCTCCCCTGATAAGTTTGGTGGTCGAAACAGAAGGCTTTTTACCACGGGACAAGAAATCAGCCCTCGACAACTTAACCGGCAGAAAAATATTTTTTTGAAAAAATCCCTAAGCCCCGGGGTCACAATTTCAGAAAAAATCTGACTTTCGGGAATTCACTCAAAAATGGTGCCCAACGGTTGCAAATGCTCTCCTGATAGGTTTGTTGGTCGAAACAGAATGCTTTTTACCACGGGACAAGAAATCAGACCTCCACAACTTAACCGGCAGAAAAATATTTTTTTGAAAAAATCCCAAGCCCCGGGGTCACAATTTCAGAAAAAATCTGACTTTCGGGAATTCACTCAAAAATGGTGCCCAACGGTTGCAAATGCTCCCCTGAAAGGTTTGGTGGTCGAAACGGAAGGCTTTTTATCACGGGACGAGAAATCAGACCTCCACAACTTAACCGGCAGAAAAATATTTTTTTGAAAAAATCCCAAGCCCCGGGGTCACAATTTCAGAAAAAATCTGACTTTCGGGAATTCACTCATAAATGGTGCCCAACGGTTGCAAATGCTCCCCTGAAAGGTTTGGTGGTCGAAACGGAAGGCTTTTCATCACGGGACAAGAAATCAGACCTCCACAACTTAACCGGCAGAAAAATATTTTTTCGAAAAAATCCCAAGCCCCGGGGTCACAATTTCAGAAAAAATCTGACTTTTGGGAATTCAATCAAAAATGGTGCCCAACGGTTGCAAATGCTCCCCTGAAAGGTTTGGCGGTCGAAACAGAAGGCTTTTTATCACAGGACAAGAAATCAGCCCTCGACAACTTAACTGGCAGAATTTTTTTTTTTTGAAAAAATCCCAAGCCCCGGGGTCACAATTTCAGAAAAAATCTGACTTTTGGGAATTCACTCAAAAATGGTGCCCAACGGTTGCAAATGCTCCCCTGAAAGGTTTGGCGGTCGAAACAGAATGCTTTTTACCACGGGACAAGAAATCAGCCCTCGACAACTTAACCAGCAGAAAAATATTTTTTTGAAAAAATCCCAAGCCCCGGGGTCACAATTTCAGAAAAAATCTGACTTTCGGGAATTCACTCATAAATGGTGCCCAACGGTTGCAAATGCTCCCCTGAAAGTTTGGCGGTCGAAACAGATGGCTTTTTATCACAGGACAAGAAATCAGCCCTCGACAACTTAACCGGCATAATTTTTTTTTTTGAAAAAATCCCAAGCCCCGGGGTCACAATTTCAGAAAAAATCTGACTTTTGGGAATTGACTCAAAAATGGTGCCCAACGGTTGCAAATGCTCCCCTGAAAGGTTTGGCGGTCGAAACAGAAGGCTTATTATCACAGGACAAGAAATCAGACCTCCACAACTTAACCGGCAGAAAAATATTTTTTTGAAAAAATCCCAAGCCCCGGGATCACAATATCAGAAAAAATCTGACTTTCGGGAATTCACTCAAAAATGGTGTCCAATGGTTGCAAAGGCTCCCCTGAAAGATTTGGTGGTCGAAACAGAAGGCTTTTTATCACGGGAGAAGAAATAAGACCTCTACAACTTAACCGGCAGAATTTTTTTTTAAAAAAAAATCCCAAGCCCCGGGGTCACAATATCAGAAAAAATCTGACTTTTGGGAATTCACTCAAAAATGGCGCCCAACGGTTGCAAATGCTCCCCTGAAAGGTTTGGCGGTCGAAACAGAAGGCTTTTTATCACAGGACAAGAAATCAGCCCTCGACAACTTAACCGGCAGAAATTTTTTTTTTGAAAAAATCCCAAGCCCCGGGGTCACAATTTCAGAAAAAATCTGACTTTCGGGAATTCACTCAAAAATGGTGCCCAACGGTTGCAAATGCTCCCCTGATAGGTTTGGTGGTCGAAACAGAATGCTTTTTACCACGGGACAAGAAATCAGACCTCCACAACTTAACCGGCAGAAAAATATTTTTTTGAAAAAATCCCAAGCCCCGGGGTCACAATTTCAGAAAAAATCTGACTTTCGGGAATTCACTCATAAATGGTGCCCAACGGTTGCAAATGCTCCCCTGAAAGGTTTGGCGGTCGAAACAGAAGGCTTTTTATCACAGGACAAGAAATCAGCCCTCGACAACTTAACCGGCAGAATTTTTTTTTTTGAAAAAATCCCTAAGCCCCGGGGTCACAATTTCAGAAAAAATCTGACTTTTGGGAATTCACTCAAAAATGGTGCCCAACGGTTGCAAATGCTCCCCTGAAAGGTTTGGCGGTCGAAACAGAAGGCTTATTATCACAGGACAAGAAATCAGACCTCCACAACTTAACCGGCAGGAAAAATTTTTTTTGAAAAAATCCCAAGCCCCGGGGTCACAATATCAGAAAAATTCTGACTTTCGGGAATTCACTCATAAATGGTGCCCAACGGTTGCAAATGCTCCCCTGAAAGGTTTGGTGGTCGAAATAGAAGGCTTTTTATCACAGGACAAGAAATCAGCCCTCGACAACTTAACCGGCAGAATTTTTTTTTTTGAAAAAATCCCAAGCCCCGGGGTCACAATTTCAGAAAAAATCTGACTTTTGGGAATTCACTCAAAAATGGTGCCCAACGGTTGCAAATGCTCCCCTGAAAGGTTTGGCGGTCGAAACAGAAGGCTTATTATCACAGGACAAGAAATCAGACCTCCACAACTTAACCGGCAGAATTTTTTTTTTTGAAAAAATCCCAAGCCCCGGGGTCACAATTTCAGAAAAAATCTGACTTTCGGGAATTCACTCAAAAATGGTGCCCAACGGTTGCAAGTGCTCCCCTGAATGGTTTGGTGGTCGAAACAGAAGGCTTTTTATCACAGGACAAGAAATCAGCCCTCGACAACTTAACCGGCAGAATTTTTTTTTTTGAAAAAATCCCTAAGCCCCGGGGTCACAATTTCAGAAAAAATCTGACTTTTGGGAATTCACTCAAAAATGGTGCCCAACGGTTGCAAATGCTCCCCTGAAAGGTTTGGCGGTCGAAACAGAAGGCTTATTATCACAGGACAAGAAATCAGACCTCCACAACTTAACCGGCAGAAAAATTTTTTTTAAAAAAATCCCAAGCCCCGGGGTCACAATATCAGAAAAATTCTGACTTTCGGGAATTCACTCAAAAATGGTGCCCAACGGTTGCAAATGCTCCCTTGAAAGGTTTGGCGGTCGAAACAGAAGGCTTTTTATCACAGGACAAGAAATCAGCCCTCGACAACTTAACCAGCAGAAATTTTTTTTTTGAAAAAATCCCAAGCCCCGGGGTCACAATTTCAGAAAAAATCTGACTTTCGGGAATTCACTCAAAAATGGTGCCCAACGGTTGCAAATGCTCCCCTGATAGGTTTGGTGGTCGAAACAGAATGCTTTTTACCACGGGACAAGAAATCAGACCTCCACAACTTAACCGGCAGAAAAATATTTTTTTGAAAAAATCCCAAGCCCCGGGGTCACAATTTCAGAAAAAATCTGACTTTCGGGAATTCACTCATAAATGGTGCCCAACGGTTGCAAATGCTCCCCTGAAAGGTTTGGCGGTCGAAACAGAAGGCTTTTTATCATAGGACAAGAAATCAGCCCTCGACAACTTAACCGGCAGAATTTTTTTTTTTTGAAAAAATCCCTAAGCCCCGGGGTCACAATTTCAGAAAAAATCTGACTTTTGGGAATTCACTCAAAAATGGTGCCCAACGGTTGCAAATGCTCCCCTGAAAGGTTTGGCGGTCGAAACAGAAGGCTTATTATCACAGGACAAGAAATCAGACCTCCACAACTTAACCGGCAGAAAATTTTTTTTTTGAAAAAATCCCAAGCCCCGGGGTCACAATATCAGAAAAATTCTGACTTTCGGGAATTCACTCATAAATGGTGCCCAACGGTTGCAAATGCTCCCCTGAAAGGTTTGGTGGTCGAAATAGAAGGCTTTTTATCACAGGACAAGAAATCAGCCCTCGACAACTTAACCGGCAGAATTTTTTTTTTTGAAAAAATCCCAAGCCCCGGGGTCACAATTTCAGAAAAAATCTGACTTTTGGGAATTCACTCAAAAATGGTGCCCAACGGTTGCAAATGCTCCCCTGAAAGGTTTGGCGGTCGAAACAGAAGGCTTATTATTACAGGACAAGAAATCAGACCTCCACAACTTAACCGGCAGAATTTTTTTTTTTGAAAAAATCCCAAGCCCCGGGGTCACAATTTCAGAAAAAATCTGACTTTTGGGAATTCACTCAAAAATGGTGTCCAACGGTTGCAAATGCTCCCCTGAATGGTTTGGTGGTCGAAACAGAAGGCTTTTTATCACAGGACAAGAAATCAGCCCTCGACAACTTAACCGGCAGAATTTTTTTTTTTGAAAAAATCCCTAAGCCCCGGGGTCACAATTTCAGAAAAAATCTGACTTTCGGGAATTCACTCAAAAATGGTGCCCAACGGTTGCAAGTGCTCCCCTGAATGGTTTGGTGGTCGAAACAGAAGGCTTTTTATCACAGGACAAGAAATCAGCCCTCGACAACTTAACCGGCAGAATTTTTTTTTTTGAAAAAAATCCCTAAGCCCCGGGGTCACAATTTCAGAAAAAATCTGACTTTTGGGAATTCACTCAAAAATGGTGCCCAACGGTTGCAAATGCTCCCCTGAAAGGTTTGGCGGTCGAAACAGAAGGCTTATTATCACAGGACAAGAAATCAGACCTCCACAACTTAACCGGCAGAAAATTTTTTTTTAAAAAATCCCAAGCCCCGGGGTCACAATATCAGAAAAATTCTGACTTTCGGGAATTCACTCAAAAATGGTGCCCAACGGTTGCAAATGCTCCCCTGAAAGGTTTGGCGGTCGAAACAGAAGGCTTTTTATCACAGGACAAGAAATCAGCCCTCGACAACTTAACCGGCAGAATTTTTTTTTTTGAAAAAATCCCAAGCCCCGGGGTCACAATTTCAGAAAAAATCTGACTTTTGGGAATTCACTCAAAAATTGTGCCCAACGGTTGCAAATGCTCCCCTGAATGGTTTGGTGGTCGAAACAGAAGGCTTTTTATCACGGGACAAGAAATCAGCCCTCCACAACTTAACCGGCAGAAAAATATTTTTTTGAAAAAATCCCAAGCCCCGGGGTCACAATTTCAGAAAAAATCTGACTTTCCGGAATTCACTCAAAAATGGTGCCCAACGGTTGAAAATGCTCCCCTGAAAAGTTTGGCGGTCGAAACCGAAGGCTTTTTATCACAGGACAAGAAATCAGCCCTCGACAACTTAACCGGCAGAAATTTTTTTTTTGAAAAAATCCCTAAGCCCCGGGGTCACAATTTCAGAAAAAATCTGACTTTTGGGAATTGACTCAAAAATGGTGCCCAACGGTTGCAAATGCTCCCCTGAAAGGTTTGGTGGTCGAAACAGAAGGCTTTTTATCACAGGACAAGAAATCAGCCCTCCACAACTTAACCGGCAGAAATTTTTTTTTTGAAAAAATCCCAAGCCCCGGGGTCACAATTTCAGAAAAAATCTGACTTTCGGGAATTCACTCAAAAATGGTGCCCAACGGTTGCAAATGCTCCCCTGAAAGGTTTGGCGGTCGAAACAGAAGGCTTTTTATCACAGGACAAGAAATCAGCCCTCGACAACTTAACCGGCACAAATTGTTTTTTTGAAAAAATCCCTAAGCCCCGGGGTCACAATTTCAGAAAAAATCTGACTTTTGGGAATTGACTCAAAAATGGTGCCCAACGGTTGCAAATGCTCCCCTGAAAGGTTTGGTGGTCGAAACAGAAGGCTTTTTATCACAGGACAAGAAATCAGCCCTCGACAACTTAACCGGCAGAAATTTTTTTTTTGAAAAAATCCCAAGCCCCGGGGTCACAATTTCAGAAAAAATCTGACTTTCGGGAATTCACTCATAAATGGTGCCCAACGGTTGCAAATGCTCCCCTGAAAGGTTTGGTGGTCGAAACAGAATGCTTTTTACCACGGGACAAGAAATCAGACCTCCACAACTTAACCGGCAGAAAAATATTTTTTCGAAAAAATCCCAAGCCCCGGGGTCACAATTTCAGAAAAAATCTGACTTTCAGGAATTGACTCAAAAAGGGTGCCAAACGGTTGCAAATGCTCCCCTGAAAGGTTTGGCTGTCGAAACAGAAGGCTTATTATCACAGGATAAGAAATCAGACCTCCACAACTTAACCGGCAGAAAAATATTTTTTTGAAAAAATCCCAAGCCCCGGGGTCACAATTTCAGAAAAAATCTGACTTTCGGGAATTCACTCATAAATGGTGCCCAATGGTTGCAAATACTCCCCTGAAAGGTTTGGTGGTTGAAACGGAAGGCTTTTTATCACGCGACAAGAAATCAGACCTCCACAACTTAAGCGGCAGAAAAATATTTTTTCGAAAAAATCCCAAGCCCGGGGGTCACAATTTCAGAAAAAATCTGACTTTTGGGAATTGACTCAAAAATGGTGCCCAACGGTTGCAAATGCTCCCCTGAAAGGTTTGGTGGTCGAAACAGAAGGCTTTTTATCACAGGACAAGAAATCAGCCCTCGACAACTTAACCGGCAGAAATTGTTTTTTTGAAAAAATCCCAAGCCCCGGGGTCACAATTTCAGAAAAAATCTGACTTTCGGGAATTCACTCAAAAATGGTGCCCAACGGTTGCAAATGCTCCCCTGAAAGGTTTGGTGGTCGAAACAGAAGGCTTTTTATCACAGGAGAAGAAATCAGCCCTCGACAACTTAACCGGCAGAAAATTTTTTTTTGAAAAAATCCCAAGCCCCGGGGTCACAATTTCAGAAAAAATCTGACTTTCGGGAATTCACTCAAAAATGGTGCCCAACGGTTGCAAATGTTCCCCTGAAAGGTTTGGTGGTCGAAACAGAATGCTTTTTACTACGGGACAAGAAATCAGACCTCCACAACTTAACCGGCAGAAAAATATTTTTTTGAAAAAATCCCAAGCCCCGGGGTCACAATTTCAGAAAAAATCTGACTTTCAGGAATTGACTCAAAAAGGGTGCCAAACGGTTGCAAATGCTCCCCTGAAAGGTTTGGCTGTCGAAACAGAAGGCTTATTATCACAGGATAAGAAATCAGACCTCCACAACTTAACCGGCAGAAAAATATTTTTTTGAAAAAATCCCAAGCCCCGGGGTCACAATTTCAGAAAAAATCTGACTTTCAGGAATTGACTCAAAAAGGGTGCCAAACGGTTGCAAAGGCTCCCCTGAAAGATTTGGCGGTCGAAACAGAAGGCTTTTTATCACAGGACAAGAAATCAGCCCTCGACAACTTAACCGGCAGAAATTTTTTTTTTGAAAAAATCCCTAAGCCCCGGGGTCACAATTTCAGAAAAAATCTGACTTTTGGGAATTCACTCAAAAATGGTGCCCAACGGTTGCAAATGCTCCCCTGAAAGGTTTGGCCGTCGAAACAGAATGCTTTTTATCACAGGACAAGAAATCAGCCCTCGACAACTTAACCGGCAGAAATTTTTTTTTTGAAAAAATCCCAAGCCCCGGGGTCACAATTTCAGAAAAAATCTGACTTTTGGGAATTCACTCAAAAATGGTGCCCAACGGTTGCAAATGCCCCCCTGAAAGGTTTGGCGGTCGAAACAGAAGGCTTTTTATCACAGGACAAGAAATCAGCCCTCGACAACTTAACCGGCAGAAATTTTTTTTTTGAAAAAATCCCAAGCCCCGGGGTCACAATTTCAGAAAAAATCTGACTTTCGGGAATTCACTCAAAAATGGTGCCCAACGGTTGCAAATGCTCCCCTGAAAGGTTTGGTGGTCGAAACAGAATGCTTTTTACTACGGGACAAGAAATCAGACCTCCACAACTTAACCGGCAGAAAGATATTTTTTTGAAAAAATCCCAAGCCCCGGGGTCACAATTTCAGAAAAAATCTGACTTTCAGGAATTGACTCAAAAAGGGTGCCAAACGGTAGCAAATGCTCCCCTGAAAGGTTTGGCTGTCGAAACAGAAGGCTTATTATCACAGGATAAGAAATCAGACCTCCACAACTTAACCGGCAGAAAAATATTTTTTTGAAAAAATCCCAAGCCCCGGGGTCACAATTTCAGAAAAAATCTGACTTTCGGGAATTCACTCAAAAATGGTGCCCAACGGTTGCAAATGCTCCCCTGAAAGGTTTGGTGGTCGAAACGGAAGGCTTTTTATCACGGGACAAGAAATCAGACCTCCACAACTTAACCGGCAGAAAAATATTTTTTCGAAAAAATCCCAAGCCCCGGGGTCACAATATCAGAAAAAATCTGACTTTCGGGAATTCGCTCAAAAATGGTGTCCAATGGTTGCAAAGGCTCCCCTGAAAGATTTGGCGGTCGAAACAGAAGGCTTTTTATCACAGGACAAGAAATCAGCCCTCGACAACTTAACCGGCAGAAATTTTTTTTTTGAAAAAATCCCTAAGCCCCGGGGTTACAATTTCAGAAAAAATCTGACTTTTGGGAATTCACTCAAAAATGGTGCCCAACGGTTGCAAATGCTCCCCTGAAAGGTTTGGCCGTCGAAACAGAAGGCTTTTTATCACAGGACAAGAAATCAGCCCTCGACAACTTAACCGGCAGAATTTTTTTTTTTGAAAAAATCCCTAAGCCCCGGGGTCACAATTTCAGAAAAAATCTGACCTTAGGGAATTCACTCAAAAATGGTGCCCAACGGTTGCAAATGCTCCCCTGAAAGGTTTGGCCGTCGAAACAGAATGCTTTTTATCACAGGACAAGAAATCAGCCCTCGACAACTTAACCGGCAGAAATTTTTTTTTTGAAAAAATCCCAAGCCCCGGGGTCACAATTTCAGAAAAAATCTGACTTTTGGGAATTCACTCAAAAATGGTGCCCAACGGTTGCAAATGCTCCCCTGAAAGGTTTGGCGGTCGAAACAGAAGGCTTTTTATCACAGGACAAGAAATCAGCCCTCGACAACTTAACCGGCAGAAATTGTTTTTTTGAAAAAATCCCTAAGCCCCGGGGTCACAATTTCAGAAAAAATCTGACTTTTGGGAATTGACTCAAAAATGGTGCCCAACGGTTGCAAATGCTCCCCTGAAAGGTTTGGTGGTCGAAACAGAAGGCTTTTTATCACAGGACAAGAAATCAGCCCTCGACAACTTAACCGGCAGAAATTTTTTTTTTGAAAAAATCCCAAGCCCCGGGGTCACAATTTCAGAAAAAATCTGACTTTCGGGAATTCACACAAAAATGGTGCCCAACGGTTGCAAATGCTCCCCTGAAAGGTTTGGTGGTCGAAACAGAATGCTTTTTACTACGGGACAAGAAATCAGACCTCCACAACTTAACCGGCAGAAAAACATTTTTTTGAAAAAATCCCAAGCCCCGGGGTCACAATTTCAGAAAAAATCTGACTTTCAGGAATTGACTCAAAAATGGTGCCAAACGGTTGCAAATGCTCCCCTGAAAGGTTTGGCGGTCGAAACAGAAGGCTTTTTATCACAGGACAAGAAATCAGCCCTCGACAACTTAACCGGCAGAAATTTTTTTTTTGAAAAAATCCCTAAGCCCCGGGGTCACAATTTCAGAAAAAATCTGACTTTTGGGAATTCACTCAAAAATGGTGCCCAACGGTTGCAAATGCTCCCCTGAAAGGTTTGGTGGTCGAAACGGAAGGCTTTTTATCACGGGACAAGAAATCAGACCTCCACAACTTAACCGGCAGAAAAATATTTTTTCGAAAAAATCCCAAGCCCCGGGGTCACAATATCAGAAAAAATCTGACTTTTGGGAATTCGCTCAAAAATGGTGTCCAATGGTTGCAAAGGCTCCCCAGAAAGATTTGGCGGTCGAAACAGAAGGCTTTTTATCACAGGACAAGAAATCAGCCCTCGACAACTTAACCGGCAGAAATTTTTTTTTTGAAAAAATCCCTAAGCCCCAGGGTCACAATTTCAGAAAAAATCTGACTTTTGGGAATGCACTCAAAAATGGTGCCCAACGGTTGCAAATGCTCCCCTGAAAGGTTTGGCCGTCGAAACAGAATGCTTTTTACCACGGGACAAGAAATCAGACCTCCACAACTTAAGCGGCAGAAAAATATTTTTTTGAAAAAATCCCAAGCCCCGGGGTCACAATTTCAGAAAAAATCTGACTTTTGGGAATTCACTCAAAAATGGTGCCCAACGGTTGCAAATGCTCCCCTGAAAGGTTTGGCCGTCGAAACAGAATGCTTTTTACCACGGGACAAGAAATCAGACCTCCACAACTTAAGCGGCAGAAAAATGTTTTTTTTGAAAAAATCCCAAGCCCCGGGGTCACAATTTCAGAAAAAATCTGACTTTTGGGAATTCACTCAAAAATGGTGCCCAACGGTTGCAAATGCTCCCCTGAAAGGTTTGGCGGTCGAAACAGAAGGCTTTTTATCACAGGACAAGAAATCAGCCCTCGACAACTTAACCGGCAGAATTTTTTTTTTTGAAAAAATCCCTAAGCCCCGGGGTCACAATTTCAGAAAAAATCTGACCTTAGGGAATTCACTCAAAAATGGTGCCCAACGGTTGCAAATGCTCCCCTGAAAGGTTTGGCCGTCGAAACAGAATGCTTTTTATCACAGGACAAGAAATCAGCCCTCGACAACTTAACCGGCAGAAATTTTTTTTTTGAAAAAATCCCAAGCCCCGGGGTCACAATTTCAGAAAAAATCTGACTTTTGGGAATTCACTCAAAAATGGTGCCCAACGGTTGCAAATGCTCCCCTGAAAGGTTTGGCGGTCGAAACAGAAGGCTTTTTATCACAGGACAAGAAATCAGCCCTCGACAACTTAACCGGCAGAAATTGTTTTTTTGAAAAAATCCCTAAGCCCCGGGGTCACAATTTCAGAAAAAATCTGACGTTTGGGAATTGACTCAAAAATGGTGCCCAACGGTTGCAAATGCTCCCCTGAAAGGTTTGGTGGTCGAAACAGAAGGCTTTTTATCACAGGACAAGAAATCAGCCCTCGACAACTTAACCGGCAGAAATTTTTTTTTTGAAAAAATCCCAAGCCCCGGGGTCACAATTTCAGAAAAAATCTGACTTTCGGGAATTCACACAAAAATGGTGCCCAACGGTTGCAAATGCTCCCCTGAAAGGTTTGGTGGTCGAAACAGAATGCTTTTTACTACGGGACAAGAAATCAGACCTCCACAACTTAACCGGCAGAAAAACATTTTTTTGAAAAAATCCCAAGCCCCGGGGTCACAATTTCAGAAAAAATCTGACTTTCAGGAATTGACTCAAAAATGGTGCCAAACGGTTGCAAATGCTCCCCTGAAAGGTTTGGCGGTCGAAACAGAAGGCTTTTTATCACAGGACAAGAAATCAGCCCTCGACAACTTAACCGGCAGAAATTTTTTTTTTGAAAAAATCCCTAAGCCCCGGGGTCACAATTTCAGAAAAAATCTGACTTTTGGGAATTCACTCAAAAATGGTGCCCAACGGTTGCAAATGCTCCCCTGAAAGGTTTGGTGGTCGAAACGGAAGGCTTTTTATCACGGGACAAGAAATCAGACCTCCACAACTTAACCGGCAGAAAAATATTTTTTCGAAAAAATCCCAAGCCCCGGGGTCACAATATCAGAAAAAATCTGACTTTTGGGAATTCGCTCAAAAATGGTGTCCAATGGTTGCAAAGGCTCCCCAGAAAGATTTGGCGGTCGAAACAGAAGGCTTTTTATCACAGGACAAGAAATCAGCCCTCGACAACTTAACCGGCAGAAATTTTTTTTTTGAAAAAATCCCTAAGCCCCAGGGTCACAATTTCAGAAAAAATCTGACTTTTGGGAATGCACTCAAAAATGGTGCCCAACGGTTGCAAATGCTCCCCTGAAAGGTTTGGCCGTCGAAACAGAAGGCTTTTTACCACGGGACAAGAAATCAGACCTCCACAACTTAAGCGGCAGAAAAATATTTTTTTGAAAAAATCCCAAGCCCCGGGGTCACAATTTCAGAAAAAATCTGACTTTTGGGAATTCACTCAAAAATGGTGCCCAACGGTTGCAAATGCTCCCCTGAAAGGTTTGGCCGTCGAAACAGAATGCTTTTTACCACGGGACAAGAAATCAGACCTCCACAACTTAAGCGGCAGAAAAATGTTTTTTTTGAAAAAATCCCAAGCCCCGGGGTCACAATTTCAGAAAAAATCTGACTTTCGGGAATTCACTCATAAATGGTGCCCAACGGTTGCAAATGCTCCCCTGAAAGGTTTGGCGGTCGAAACAGAAGGCTTTTTATCACAGGACAAGAAATCAGCCCTCGACAACTTAACCGGCAGAAATTTTTTTTTTGAAAAAATCCCAAGCCCCGGGGTCACAATTTCAGAAAAAATCTGACTTTTGGGAATTCACTCAAAAATGGTGCCCAACGGTTGCAAATGCTCCCCTGAAAGGTTGGGCGGTCGAAACACAATGCTTTTTACCACGGGACAAGAAATCAGACCTCCACAACTTAACCGGCAGAAAAATATTTTTTTGAAAAAATCCCAAGACCCGGGGTCACAATTTCAGAAAAAATCTGACTTTCGGGAATTCACTCATAAATGGTGCCCAACGGTTGCAAATGCTCCCCTGAAAGGTTTGGCGGTCGAAAGAGAAGGGTTTTTATCACAGGACAAGAAATCAGCCCTCGACAACTTAACCGGCAGAAATTTTTTTTTGGAAAAAATCCCTAAGCCCCGGGATCACAATTTCAGAAAAAATCTGACTTTTGGGAATTCACTCAAAAATGGTGCCCAACGTTTGCAAATGCTCCCCTGAATGGTTTGGTGATCGAAACAGAAGGCTTTTTATCACAGGACAAGAAATCAGCCCTCGACAACCTAACCGGCAGAAATTTTTTTTTTGAAAAAATCCCTAAGCCCCGGGGTCACAATTTCAGAAAAAATCTGACTTTTGCGAATTCACTCAAAAATGGTGCCCAACGGTTGCAAAGGCTCCCCTGAAAGATTTGGGGGTCGAAACAGAAGGCTTTTTATCACGGGACAAGAAATCAGACCTCTACAACTTAACCGGCAGATTTTTTTTTTTTTGAAAAAATCCCAAGCCCCGGGGTCACAATTTCAGAAAAAATCTGACTTTCAGGAATTCACTCAAAAATGGTACCCAACAGTTGCAAATGCTCCCCTGAAAGGTTTGGCGGTCGAAACAGAAGGCTTTTAATCACGGGACAAGAAATCAACCCTCCACAACTTAACCGGCAGAAAAATATTTTTTCGAAAAAATCCCAAGCCCCGGGGTAACAATATCAGAAAAAATCTGACTTTCGGGAATTCACTCAAAAATGGTATCCAATGGTTGCAAAGGCTCCCCTGAAAGGTTTGGCGGTCGAAACAGAAGGCTTTTTATCACAGGACAAGAAATCAGCCCTCGACAACTTAACCGGCAGATTTTTTTTTTTTGAAAAAATCCCAAGCCCCGGGGTCACAATTTCAGAAAAAATCTGACTTTCAGGAATTCACTCAAAAATGGTGCCCAACGGTTGCAAATGCTCCCCTGAAAGGTTTGGCGGTCGAAACAGAAGGCTTTTTATCACAGGACAAGAAATCAGACCTCTACAACTTAACCGGCAGATTTTTTTTTTTTTGAAAAAATCCCAAGCCCCGGGGTCACAATTTCAGAAAAAATCTGACTTTCAGGAATTCACTCAAAAATGGTGCCCAACGGTTGCAAATGCTCCCCTGAAAGGTTTGGCGGTCGAAACAGAAGGCTTTTTATCACAGGACAAGAAATCAGCCCTCGACAACTTAACCGGCAGAATTTTTTTTTTTTGAAAAAATCCCAAGCCCCGGGGTCACAATTTCAGAAAAAATCTGACTTTCAGGAATTCACTCAAAAATGGTGCCCAACGGTTGCAAATGGCCCCTGAAAGGTTTGGCGGTCGAAACAGAAGGCTTTTTATCACAGGACAAGAAATCAGCCCTCGACAACTTAACCGGCAGAAAATTTTTTTTTGAAAAAATCCCTAAGCCCCGGGTTCACAATTTCAGAAAAAATCTGACTTTTGCGAATTCACTCAAAAATGGTGCCCAACGGTTGCAAAGGGTCCCCTGAAAGATTTGGGGGTCGAAACAGAAGGCTTTTTATCACGGGACAAGAAATCAGACCTCTACAACTTAACCAGCAGATTTTTTTTTTTTTGAAAAAATCCCAAGCCCCGGGGTCACAATTTCAGAAAAAATCTGACTTTCAGGAATTCACTCAAAAATGGTGCCCAACGGTTGCAAATGCTCCCCTGAAAGGTTTGGCGGTCGAAACGGAAGGCTTTTTATCACAGGACAAGAAATCAGACCTCCACAACTTAAGCGGCAGAAAAATATTTTTTCGAAAAAATCCCAAGCCCGGGGGTCACAATATCAGAAAAAATCTGACTTTCGGGAATCCACTCAAAAATGGTGTCCAATGGTTGCAAAGGCTCCCCTGAAAGATTTGGTGGTCGAAACAGAAGGCTTTTTATCACGGGACAAGAAATCAGACCTCTACAACTTAACCGGCAGAAATTTTTTTTTAAAAAAAATCCCAAGCCCCGGGGTCACACTTTCAGAAAAAATCTGACTTTCGGGAATTCACTCAAAAATGGTGCCCAACGGTTGCAAATGCTCCCCTGAAAGGTTTGGCGGTCGAAACAGAAGGCTTTTTATCACAGGACAAGAAATCAGCCCTCGACAACTTAACCGGCAGAATTTTTTTTTTTGAAAAAATCCCAAGCCCCGGGGTCACAATTTCAGAAAAAATCTGACTTTCGGGAATTCACTCATAAATGGTGCCCAACGGTTGCAAATGCTCCCCTGAAAGGTTTGGCGGTCGAAACAGAAGGCTTTTTATCACAGGACAAGAAATCAGCCCTCGACAACTTAACCGGCAGAAAATTTTTTTTTGAAAAAATCCCTAAGCCCCGGGGTCACAATTTCAGAAAAAATCTGACTTTTGGGAATTCACTCAAAAATGGTGCCCAACGGTTGCAAAGGCTCCCCTGAAAGATTTGGTGGTCGAAAAAGGAGGCTTTTTATCACGGGACAAGAAATCAGACCTCTACAACTTAACCGGCAGATTTTTTTTTTTTTGAAAAAATCCCAAGCCCCGGGGTCACAATATCAGAAAAAATCTGACTTTCGGGACTTCACTCAAAAATGGTGCCCAACGGTTGCAAAGGCTCCCCTGAAAGGTTTGGCGGTCGAAACAGAAGGCTTTTTATCACAGGACAAGAAATCAGCCCTCGACAACTTAACCGGCAGAATTTTTTTTTTTGAAAAAATCCCAAGCCCCGGGGTCACAATTTCAGAAAAAATCTGACTTTCAGGAATTCACTCAAAAATGGGGCCCAACGGTTGCAAATGCTCCCCTGAAAGGTTTGGCGGTCGAAACAGAAGGCTTTTTATCACAGGACAAGAAATCAGACCTCTACAACTTAACCGGCAGATTTTTTTTTTTTTTTAAAAATCCCAAGCCCCGGGGTCACAATTTCAGAAAAAATCTGACTTTCAGGAATTCACTCAAAAATGGTGCCCAACGGTTGCAAATGCTCCCCTGAAAGGTTTGGCGGTCGAAACAGAAGGCTTTTTATCACAGGACAAGAAATCAGCCCTCGACAACTTAACCGGCAGAATTTTTTTTAAAAAAAAAATCCCAAGCCCCGGGGTCACAATTTCAGAAAAAATCCGACTTTCAGGAATTCACTCAAAAATGGTGCCCAACGGTTGCAAATGGCCCCTGAAAGGTTTGGCGGTCGAAACAGAAGGCTTTTTATCACAGGACAAGAAATCAGCCCTCCACAACTTAACCGGCAGAATTTTTTTTTTTGAAAAAATCCCAACCCCCAGGGTCACAATTTCAGAAAAAATCTGACTTTCAGGAATTCACTCAAAAATGGTGCCCAACGGTTGCAAATGGCCCCTGAAAGGTTTGGCGGTCGAAACAGAAGGCTTTTTATCACGGGACAAGAAATCAGACCTCTACAACTTAACCAGCAGATTTTTTTTTTTTTTGAAAAAATCCCAAGCCCCGGGGTCACAATTTCAGAAAAAATCTGACTTTCGGGAATTCACTCAAAAATGGTGCCCAACGGTTGCAAATGCTCCCCTGAAAGGTTTGGCGGTCGAAACAGAAGGCTTTTTATCACAGGACAAGAAATCAGCCCTCGACAACTTAACCGGCAGTAATTTTTTTTTTGAAAAAATCCCTAAGCCCCGGGGTCACAATTTCAGAAAAAATCCGACTTTCAGGAATTCACTCAAAAATGGTGCCCAACGTTTGCAAATGCTCCCCTGAATGGTTTGGTGATCGAAACAGAAGGCTTTTTATCACAGGACAAGAAATCAGCCCTCGACAACCTAACCGGCAGAATTTTTTTTTTTAAAAAAATCCCAAGCCCGGGGGTCACAATATCAGAAAAAATCTGACTTTCGGGAATTCACTCAAAAATGGTGTCCAATGGTTGCAAAGGCTCCCCTGAAAGATTTGGTGGTCGAAACAGAAGGCTTTTTATCACGGGACAAGAAATCAGACCTCTACAACTTAACCGGCAGAAATTTTTTTTAAAAAAAAATCCCAAGCCCCGGGGTCACAGTTTCAGAAAAAATCTGACTATTGGGAATTCACTCAAAAATGGTGCCCAACGTTTGCAAATGCTCCCCTGAATGGTTTGGTGATCGAAACAGAAGGCTTTTTATCACAGGACAAGAAATCAGCCCTCGACAACCTAACCGGCAGAAATTTTTTTTTTGAAAAAATCCCTAAGCCCCGGGGTCACAATTTCAGAAAAAATCTGACTTTCGGGAATTCACTCATAAATGGTGCCCAATGGTTGCAAATGCTCCCCTGAAAGGTTTGGTGGTTGAAACGGAAGGCTTTTTATCACGGGACAAGAAATCAGACCTCCACAACTTAAGCGGCAGAAAAATATTTTTTCGAAAAAATCCCAAGCCCGGGGGTCACAATATCAGAAAAAATCTTACTTTCGGGAATTCACTCAAAAATGGTGTCCAATGGTTGCAAAGGCTCCCCTGAAAGGTTTGGCGGTCGAAACAGAAGGCTTTTTATCACAGGACAAGAAATCAGCCCTCGACAACTTAACCGGCAGAAATTTTTTTTTTGAAAAAATCCCTAAGCCCCGGGGTCAGAATTTCAGAAAAGATCTGACTTTTGGGAATTCACTCAAAAATGGTGCCCAACGGTTGCAAAGGCTCCCCTGAAAGATTTGGTGGTCGAAACAGAAGGCTTTTTATCACGGGACAAGAAATCAGACCTCTACAACTTAACCGGCAGATTTTTTTTTTTTTGAAAAAATCCCAAGCCCCGGGGTCACAATTTCAGAAAAAATCTGACTTTCAGGAATTCACTCAAAAATGGTACCCAACAGTTGCAAATGCTCCCCTGAAAGGTTTGGCGGTCGAAACAGAAGGCTTTTAATCACGGGACAAGAAATCAACCCTCCACAACTTAACCGGCAGAAAAATATTTTTTCGAAAAAATCCCAAGCCCCGGGGTCACAATTTCAGAAAAAATCTGACTTTCAGGAATTCACTCAAAAATGGTGCCCAACGGTTGCAAATGCTCCCCTGAAAGGTTTGGCGGTCGAAACAGAAGGCTTTTTATCACAGGACAAGAAATCAGCCCTCGACAACTTAACCGGCAGAATTTTTTTTTTTGAAAAAATCCCAACCCCCGGGGTCACAATTTCAGAAAAAATTCGACTTTCAAGAATTCACTCAAAAATGGTGCCCAACGGTTGCAAAGGCTCCCCTGAAAGATTTGGGGGTCGAAACAGAAGGCTTTTTATCACAGGACAAGAAATCAGCCCTCGACAACCTAACCGGCAGAATTTTTTTTTTAAAAAAAATCCCAAGCCCGGGGGTCACAATATCAGAAAAAATCTGACTTTCGGGAATTCACTCAAAAATGGTGTCCAATGGTTGCAAAGGCTCCCCTGAAAGATTTGGTGGTCGAAACAGAAGGCTTTTTATCACGGGACAAGAAATCAGACCTCTACAACTTAACCGGCAGAAATTTTTTTTTAAAAAAAATCCCAAGCCCCGGGGTCACAATTTCAGAAAAAATCTGACTTTCGGGAATTCACTCATAAATGGTGCCCAACGGTTGCAAATGCACCCCTGAAAGGTTTGGTGGTCGAAACGGAAGGCTTTTTATCACAGGACAAGAAATCAGCCCTCGACAACTTAACCGGCAGATTTTTTTTTTTTTGAAAAAATCCCAAGCCCCGGGGTCACAATTTCAGAAAAAATCTGACTTTCAGGAATTCACTCAAAAATGGTACCCAACAGTTGCAAATGCTCCCGTGAAAGGTTTGGCGGTCGAAACAGAAGGCTTTTTATCACGGGACAAGAAATCAGCCCTCCACAACTTAACCGGCAGAAAAATATTTTTTCGAAAAAATCCCAAGCCCGGGGGTCACAATATCAGAAAAAATCTGACTTTCGGGAATCCACTCAAAAATGGTGTCCAATGGTTGCAAATGCTCCCCTGAAAGATTTGGTGGTCGAAACAGAAGGCTTTTTATCACGGGACAAGAAATCAGACCTCTACAACTTAACCGGCAGAAATTTTTTTTTAAAAAAAATCCCAAGCCCCGGGGTCACACTTTCAAAAAAAATCTGACTTTCGGGAATTCACTCAAAAATGGTGCCCAACGGTTGCAAATGCTCCCCTGAAAGGTTTGGCGGTCGAAACAGAAGGCTTTTTATCACAGGACAAGAAATCAGCCCTCGACAACTTAACCGGCAGAAATTTTTTTTTTGAAAAAATCCCAAGCCCCGGGGTCACAATTTCAGAAAAAATCTGACTTTCGGGAATTCACTCATACATGGTGCCCAACGGTTGCAAATGCTCCCCTGAAAGGTTTGGCGGTCGAAACAGAAGGCTTTTTATCACAGGACAAGAAATCAGCCCTCGACAACTTAACCGGCAGAAAATTTTTTTTTGAAAAAATCCCTAAGCCCCGGGGTCACAATTTCAGAAAAAATCTGACTTTTGGGAATTCACTCAAAAATGGTGCCCAACGGTTGCAAAGGCTCCCCTGAAAGATTTGGTGGTCGAAACAGAAGGCTTTTTATCACGGGACACGAAATCAGACCTCTACAACTTAACCGGCAGATTTTTTTTTTTTTGAAAAAATCCCAAGCCCCGGGGTCACAATTTCAGAAAAAATCTGACTTTCAGGAATTCACTCAAAAATGGTGCCCAACGGTTGCAAATGCTCCCCTGAAAGGTTTGGCGGTCGAAACAGAAGGCTTTTTATCACGGGACAAGAAATCAACCCTCCACAACTTAACCGGCAGAAAAATATTTTTTCGAAAAAATCCCAAGCCCCGGGGTAACAATATCAGAAAAAATCTGACTTTCCCGAATTCACTCAAAAATGGTGTCTAATGGTTGCAAAGGCTCCCCTGAAAGGTTTGGCGGTCGAAACAGAAGGCTTTTTATCACAGGACAAGAAATCAGCCCTCGACAACTTAACCGGCAGAATTTTTTTTTTTGAAAAAATCCCAAGCCCCGGGGTCACAATTTCAGAAAAAATCTGACTTTCAGGAATTCACTCAAAAATGGTGCCCAACGGTTGCAAATGCTCCCCTGAAAGGTTTGGCGGTCGAAACAGAAGGCTTTTTATCACAGGACAAGAAATCAGACCTCTACAACTTAACCGGCAGATTTTTTTTTTTTTGAAAAAATCCCAAGCCCCGGGGTCACAATTTCAGAAAAAATCTGACTTTCAGGAATTCACTCAAAAATGGTGCCCAACGGTTGCAAATGCTCCCCTGAAAGGTTTGGCGGTCGAAACAGAAGGCTTTTTATCACAGGACAAGAAATCAGCCCTCGACAACTTAACCGGCAGAATTTTTTTTTTTGAAAAAATCCCAAGCCCCGGGGTCACAATTTCAGAAAAAATCCGACTTTCAGGAATTCACTCAAAAATGGTGCCCAACTGTTGCAAATGGCCCCTGAAA
The DNA here is from genome assembly GCF_965153285.1 of Podarcis tiliguerta. Classification (NCBI taxonomy): domain Eukaryota; kingdom Metazoa; phylum Chordata; class Lepidosauria; order Squamata; family Lacertidae; genus Podarcis; species Podarcis tiliguerta. Next base: position 103,833 of record NW_028148686.1, on the reverse strand, counting down.
GGTTTGGCGGTCGAAACAGAAGGCTTTTTATCACAGGACAAGAAATCAGCCCTCGACAACTTAACCGGCAGAAAAAATTTTTTTGAAAAAATCCCTAAGCCCCGGGGTCACAATTTCAGAAAAAATCTGACTTTTGGGAATTCACTCAAAAATGGTGCCCAACGGTTGCAAAGGCTCCCCTGAAAGATTTGGTGGTCGAAACAGAAGGCTTTTTATCACGGGACAAGAAATCAGACCTCTACAACTTAACCAGCAGATTTTTTTTTTTTTTTGAAAAAATCCCAAGCCCCGGGGTCACAATTTCAGAAAAAATCTGACTTTCGGGAATTCACTCATAAATGGTGCCCAACGGTTGCAAATGCTCCCCTGAAAGGTTTGGCGGTCGAAACAGAAGGCTTTTTATCACGGGACAAGAAATCAGCCCTCCACAACTTAACCGGCAGAAAATTTTTTTTTGAAAAAATCCCAAGCCCCGGGGTCACAATTTCAGAAAAAATCTGACTTTCGGGAATTCACTCATAAATGTTGCCCAACGGTTGCAAATGCTCCCCTGAAAGGTTTGGCGGTCGAAACAGAAGGCTTTTTATCACAGGACAAGAAATCAGCCCTCGACAACTTAACCGGCAGAAAATTTTTTTTTGAAAAAATCCCTAAGCCCCGGGGTCACAATTTCAGAAAAAATCTGACTTTCGGGAATTCACTCAAAAATGGTGTCCAATGGTTGCAAAGGCTCCCCTGAAAGATTTGGTGGTCGAAACAGAAGGCTTTTTATCACAGGACAAGAAATCAGCCCTCGACAACTTAACCGGCAGATTTTTTTTTTTTTGAAAAAATCCCAAGCCCCGGGGTCACAATTTCAGAAAAAATCTGACTTTCAGGAATTCACTCAAAAATGGTGCCCAACGGTTGCAAATGCTCCCCTGAAAGGTTTGGCGGTCGAAACAGAAGGCTTTTTATCACGGGACAAGAAATCAGCCCTCCACAACTTAACCGGCAGAAAAATATTTTTTCGAAAAAATCCCAAGCCCCGGGGTCACAATATCAGAAAAAATCTGACTTTCGGGAATTCACTCAAAAATGGTGTCCAATGGTTGCAAAGGCTCCCCTGAAAGGTTTGGCGGTCGAAACAGAAGGCTTTTTATCACAGGACAAGAAATCAGCCCTCCACAACTTAACCGGCAGAAATTTTTTTTTTTGAAAAAATCCCAAGCCCCGGGGTCACAATTTCAGAAAAAATCCGACTTTCAGGAATTAACTCAAAAATGGTGCCCAACGGTTGCAAATGGCCCCTGAAAGGTTTGGCGGTCGAAATAGAAGGCTTTTTATCACGGGACAAGAAATCAGCCCTCCACAACTTAACCGGCAGAAAAATATTTTTTCGAAAAAATCCCAAGCCCCGGGGTAACAAAATCAGAAAAAATCTGACTTTCGGGAATTCACTCAAAAATGGTGTCCAATGGTTGCAAAGGCTCCCCTTAAAGGTTTGGCGGTCGAAACAGAAGGCTTTTTCTCACAGGACAAGAAATCAGCCCTCAACAACTTAACCGGCAGAATTTTTTTTTTTGAAAAAATCCCTAAGCCCCGGGGTCACAATTTCAGAAAAAATCTGACTTTCGGGAATTCACTCATAAATGGTGCCCAACGGTTGCAAATGCTCCCCTGAAAGGTTTGGTGGTCGAAACGGAAGGCTTTTTATCACGGCACAAGAAATCAGACCTCCACAACTTAACCGGCAGAAAAATATTTTTTCGAAAAAATCCCAAGCCCCGGGGTCACAATATCAGAAAAAATCTGACTTTCGGGAATTCACTCAAAAATGGTGTCCAATGGTTGCAAAGGCTCCCCTGAAAGGTTTGGCGGTCGAAAGAGAAGGCTTATTATCACGGGACAAGAAATCAGCCCTCCACAACTTAACCGGCAGAAATTTTTTTTTTGAAAAAATCCCTAAGCCCCGGGGTCACAATTTCAGAAAAAATCTGACTTTCAGGAATTCACTCAAAAATGGTGCCCAACGGTTGCAAATGCTCCCCTGAATGGTTTGGTGGTCGAAACAGAAGGCTTTTTACCACGGGACAAGAAATCAGACCTCCACAACTTAACCGGCAGAATTTTTTTTTTGAAAAAATCCCAAGCCCCGGGGTCACAATTTCAGAAAAAATCTGACTTTTGGGAATTCACTCAAAAATGGTGCCCAACGGTTGCAAATGCTCCCCTGAAAGGTTTGGCGGTCGAAACAGAAGGCTTTTTATCACAGGACAAGAAATCAGCCCTCGACAACTTAAGCGGCAGAAAAATATTTTTTTGAAAAAATCCCAAGCACCGGGGTCACAATTTCAGAAAAAAACTGACTTTTGGGAATTCACTCAAAAATGGTGCCCAACGGTTGCAAAGGCTCCCCTGAAAGGTTTGGCGGTCGAAACAGGAGGCTTTTTATCACAGGACAAGAAATCAGCCCTCGACAACTTTACCGGCAGAATTTTTTTTTAAAAAAAAATGCCAAGCCCCGGGGTCACAATTTCAGAAAAAATCTGACTTTCGGGAATTCACTCAAAAATGGTGCCCAACGGTTGCAAATGCTCCCCTGAAAGGTTTGGCGGTCGAAACAGAAGGCTTTTTATCACAGGACAAGAAATCAGCCTTCGACAACTTAACCGGCAGTAATTTTTTTTTTGAAAAAATCCCTAAGCCCCGGGGTCACAATTTCAGAAAAAATCTGACTTTCGGGAATTCACTCAAAAATGGTGTCCAATGGTTGCAAAGGCTCCCCTGAAAGATTTGGTGGTCGAAATAGAAGGCTTTTTATCACGGGACAAGAAATCAGACCTCTACAACTTAACCGGCAGAAATTTTTTTTTTAAAAAAATCCCAAGCCCCGGGGTCACAGTTTCAGAAAAAATCCGACTTTCAGGAATTCACTCAAAAATGGTGCCCAACGATTGCAAATGGCCCCTGAAAGGTTTGGCGGTCGAAACAGAAGGCTTTTTATCACGGCACAAGAAATCAGCCCTCCACAACTTAACCGGCAGAAAAATATTTTTTCGAAAAAATCCCAAGCCCCGGGGTCACAAAATCAGAAAAAATCTGACTTTCGGGAATTCACTCAAAAATGGTGTCCAATGGTTGCAAAGGCTCCCCTGAAAGGTTTGGCGGTCGAAACAGAAGGCTTTTTATCACAGGACAAGAAATCAGCCCTCCACAACTTAACCGGCAGAAATTTTTTTTTTGAAAAAATCCCTAAGCCCCGGAGTCACAATTTCAGAAAAAAATCTGAATTTCGGGAATTCACTCAAAAATGGTGCCCAACGTTTGCAAATGCTCCCCTGAACGGTTTGGTGGTCGAAACAGAAGGCTTTTTATCACAGGACAAGAAATCAGCCCTCGACAACTTAACCGGCAGAAATTTTTTTTTTGAAAAAATCCCTAAGCCCCGGGGTCACAATTTCAGAAAAAATCTGACTTTCAGGAATTCACTAATAAATGGTGCCCAACGGTTGCAAATGCTCCCCTGAAAGGTTTGGTGGTCGAAACGGAAGGCTTTTTATCACGGCACAAGAAATCAGACCTCCACAACTTACCCGGCAGAAAAATATTTTTTCGAAAAAATCCCAAGCCCCGGGGTCACAATATCAGAAAAAATCTGACTTTCGGGAATTCATTCAAAAATGGTGTCCAATGGTTGCAAAGGCTCCCCTGAAAGATTTGGTGGTCGAAACAGAAGGCTTTTTATCACAGGACAAGAAATCAGCCCTCGACAACTTAACCGGCAGATTTTTTTTTTTTTTTGAAAAAATCCCAAGCCCCGGGGTCACAATTTCAGAAAAAATCTGACTTTCAGGAATTCACTCAAAAATGGTGCCCAACGGTTGCAAATGCTCCCCTGAAAGGTTTGGCGGTAGAAACAGAAGGCTTTTTATCATGGGACAAGAAATCAGCCCTCCACAACTTAACTGGCAGAAAAATATTTTTTCGAAAAAATCCCAAGCCCCGGGGTCACAATATCAGAAAAAATCTGACTTTCGGGAATTCACTCAAAAATGGTGCCCAACGGTTGCAAATGCTCCCCTGAAAGGTTTGGCGGTCGAAACAGAAGGCTTTTTATCACAGGACAAGAAATCAGCCCTAGACAACTTAATCGGCAGAATTTTTTTTTTTGAAAAAATCCCAAGCCCCGGCGTCACAATTTCAGAAAAAATCCGACTTTCAGGAATTCACTCAAAAATGGTGCCCAACGGTTGCAAATGGCCCCTGAAAGGTTTGGCGGTCGAAATAGAAGGCTTTTTATCACGGGACAAGAAATCAGCCCTCCACAGCTTAACCGGCAGAAAAATATTTTTTCGAAAAAATCCCAAGCCCCGGGGTCACAAAATCAGAAAAAATCTGACTTTCGGGAATTCACTCAAAAATGGTGTCCAATGGTTGCAAAGGCTCCCCTGAAAGGTTTGGCGGTCGAAACAGAAGGCTTTTTATCACAGGACAAGAAATCAGCCCTCGACAACTTAAACGGCAGAAATTTTTTTTTTGAAAAAATCCCTAAGCCCCGGGGTCACAATTTCAGAAAAAATCTGACTTTCGGGAATTCACTCATAAATGGTGCCCAACGGTTGCAAATGCTCCCCTGAAAGGTTTGGTGGTCGAAACAGAAGGCTTTTTATCACGGCACAAGAAATCAGCCCTCGACAACTTAACCGGCAGAAAAATATTTTTTCGAAAAAATCCCTAAGCCCCGGGGTCACAATTTCAGAAAAAATCTGACTTTCGGGAATTCACTCAAAAATGGTGTCCAATGGTTGCAAAGGCTCCCCTGAAAGATTTGGTGGTCGAAACAGAAGGCTTTTTATCACAGGACAAGAAATCAGCCCTCGACAACTTAACCGGCAGATTTTTTTTTTTTTGAAAAAATCCCAAGCCCCGGGGTCACAATTTCAGAAAAAATCTGACTTTCAGGAATTCACTCAAAAATGGTGCCCAACGGTTGCAAATGCTCCCCTGAAAGGTTTGGCGGTCGAAACAGAAGGCTTTTTATCACGGGACAAGAAATCAGCCCTCCACAACTTAACCGGCAGAAAAATATTTTTTCGAAAAAATGCCAAGCCCCGGGGTCACAATATCAGAAAAAATCTGACTTTCGGGAATTCACTCAAAAATGGTGTCCAATGGTTGCAAAGGCTCCCCTGAAAGGTTTGGCGGTCGAAACAGAAGGCTTTTTATCACAGGACAAGAAATCAGCCCTCGACAACTTAACCGGCAGAATTTTTTTTTTTTGAAAAAATCCCAAGCCCCGGGGTCACAATTTCAGAAAAAATCCGACTTTCAGGAATTAACTCAAAAATGGTGCCCAACGGTTGCAAATGGCCCCTGAAAGGTTTGGCGGTCGAAATAGAAGGCTTTTTATCACGGGACAAGAAATCAGCCCTCCACAACTTAACCGGCAGAAAAATATTTTTTCGAAAAAATCCCAAGCCCCGGGGTAACAAAATCAGAAAAAATCTGACTTTCGGGAATTCACTCAAAAATGGTGTCCAATGGTTGCAAAGGCTCCCCTTAAAGGTTTGGCGGTCGAAACAGAAGGCTTTTTCTCACAGGACAAGAAATCAGCCCTCAACAACTTAACCGGCAGAATTTTTTTTTTTGAAAAAATCCCTAAGCCCCGGGGTCACAATTTCAGAAAAAATCTGACTTTCGGGAATTCACTCATAAATGGTGCCCAACGGTTGCAAATGCTCCCCTGAAAGGTTTGGTGGTCGAAACGGAAGGCTTTTTATCACGGCACAAGAAATCAGACCTCCACAACTTAACCGGCAGAAAAATATTTTTTCGAAAAAATCCCAAGCCCCGGGGTCACAATATCAGAAAAAATCTGACTTTCGGGAATTCACTCAAAAATGGTGTCCAATGGTTGCAAAGGCTCCCCTGAAAGATTTGGTGGTCGAAACAGAAGGCTTTTTATCACAGGACAAGAAATCAGACCTCCACAACTTAAGTGGCAGAAAAATATTTATTTGAAAAAATCCCAAGCCCCGGGGTCACAATTTCAGAAAAAATCTGACTTTCAGGAATTCACTCAAAAATGGTGCCCAACGGTTGCAAATGGTCCCCTGAAAGGTTTGGCGGTCGAAACAGAAGGCTTTTTATCACGGGACAAGAAATCAGCCCTCCACAACTTAACCGGCAGAAAAATATTTTTTCGAAAAAATCCCAAGCCCCGGGGTCACAATATCAGAAAAAATCTGACTTTCGGGAATTCACTCAAAAATGGTGTCCAATGGTTGCAAAGGCTCCCCTGAAAGGTTTGGCGGTCGAAACAGAAGGCTTTTTATCACAGGACAAGAAATCAGCCCTCGACAACTTAACCGGCAGAATTTTTTTTTTTTGAAAAAATCCCAAGCCCCGGGGTCACAATTTCAGAAAAAATCCGACTTTCAGGAATTAACTCAAAAATGGTGCCCAACGGTTGCAAATGGCCCCTGAAAGGTTTGGCGGTCGAAATAGAAGGCTTTTTATCACGGGACAAGAAATCAGCCCTCCACAACTTAACCGGCAGAAAAATATTTTTTCGAAAAAATCCCAAGCCCCGGGGTAACAAAATCAGAAAAAATCTGACTTTCGGGAATTCACTCAAAAATGGTGTCCAATGGTTGCAAAGGCTCCCCTGAAAGATTTGGTGGTCGAAACAGAAGGCTTTTTATCACAGGACAAGAAATCAGACCTCCACAACTTAAGTGGCAGAAAAATATTTATTTGAAAAAATCCCAAGCCCCGGGGTCACAATTTCAGAAAAAATCTGACTTTCAGGAATTCACTCAAAAATGGTGCCCAACGGTTGCAAATGGTCCCCTGAAAGGTTTGGCGGTCGAAACAGAAGGCTTTTTATCACGGGACAAGAAATCAGCCCTCCACAACTTAACCGGCAGAAAAATATTTTTTCGAAAAAATCCCAAGCCCCGGGGTCACAATATCAGAAAAAATCTGACTTTCGGGAATTCACTCAAAAATGGTGTCCAATGGTTGCAAAGGCTCCCCTGAAAGGTTTGGCGGTCGAAACAGAAGGCTTTTTATCACAGGACAAGAAATCAGCCCTCGACAACTTAACCGGCAGAATTTTTTTTTTTTGAAAAAATCCCAAGCCCCGGGGTCACAATTTCAGAAAAAATCCGACTTTCAGGAATTCACTCAAAAATGGTGCCCAACGGTTGCAAATGGCCCGTGAAAGGTTTGGCGGTCGAAATAGAAGGCTTTTTATCACGGGACAAGAAATCAGCCCTCCACAACTTAACCGGCAGAAAAATATTTTTTCGAAAAAATCCCAAGCCCCGGGGTCACAAAATCAGAAAAAATCTGACTTTCGGGAATTCACTCAAAAATGGTGTCCAATGGTTGCAAAGGCTCCCCTGAAAGGTTTGGCGGTCGAAACAGAAGGCTTTTTCTCACAGGACAAGAAATCAGCCCTCGACAACTTAACCGGCAGAAATTTTTTTTTTGAAAAAATCCCTAAGCCCCGGGGTCACAATTTCAGAAAAAATCTGACTTTTGGGAATTGACTCAAAAATGGTGCCCAACGTTTGCAAATGCTCCCCTGAATGGTTTGGTGGTCGAAACAGAAGGCTTTTTATCACAGGACAAGAAATCAGCCCTCGACAACTTAACTGGCAGAAATTTTTTTTTTGAAAAAATCCCTAAGCCCCGGGGTCACAATTTCAGAAAAAATCTGACTTTCAGGAATTCACTCAAAAATGGTGCCCAACGGTTGCAAATGCTCCCCTGAAAGGTTTGGCGGTCGAAACAGAAGGCTTTTTATCACGGGACAAGAAATCAGCCCTCCACAACTTAACCGGCAGAAAAATATTTTTTCGAAAAAATCCCAAGCCCCGGGGTAACAATATCAGAAAAAATCTGACTTTCGGGAATTCACTCAAAAATGGTGCCCAACGGTTGCAAATGCTCCCCTGAAAGGTTTGGCGGTCGAAAGAGAAGGCTTTTTATCACAGGACAAGAAATGAGACCTCCACAACTTAACCGGCAGAAAAATATTTTTTTGAAAAAATCCCAAGCCCCGGGGTCACAATTTCAGAAAAAATCTGACTTTCGGGAATTCACTCAAAAATGGTGCCCAACGGTTGCAAAGGCTCCCCTGAAAGGTTTGGCGGTCGAAACAGAAGGCTTATTATCACAGGACAAGAAATCAGACCTCCACAACTTAACCGGCAGAAATTTTTTTTTTGAAAAAATCCCTAAGCCCCGGGGTCACAATTTCAGAAAAAATCTGACTTTCAGGAATTCACTCAAAAATGGTGCCCAACGGTTGCAAATGCTCCCCTGAATGGTTTGGTGGTCGAAACAGAAGGCTTTTTACCACGGGACAAGAAATCAGACCTCCACAACTTAACCGGCAGAATTTTTTTTTTGAAAAAATCCCAAGCCCCGGGGTCACAATTACAGAAAAAATCTGACTTTTGGGAATTCACTCAAAAATGGTGCCCAACGGTTGCAAATGCTCCCCTGAAAGGTTTGGCGGTCGAAACAGAAGGCTTTTTATCACAGGACAAGAAATCAGCCCTCGACAACTTTACCGGCAGAATTTTTTTTAAAAAAAAAATCCCAAGCCCCGGGGTCACAATTTCAGAAAAAATCTGACTTTCGGGAATTCACTCAAAAATGGTGCCCAACGGTTGCAAATGCTCCCCTGAAAGGTTTGGCGGTCGAAACAGAAGGCTTTTTATCACAGGACAAGAAATCAGCCTTCGACAACTTAACCGGCAGTAATTTTTTTTTTGAAAAAATCCCTAAGCCCCGGGGTCACAATTTCAGAAAAAATCTGACTTTCGGGAATTCACTCAAAAATGGTGTCCAATGGTTGCAAAGGCTCCCCTGAAAGATTTGGTGGTCGAAATAGAAGGCTTTTTATCACGGGACAAGAAATCAGACCTCTACAACTTAACCGGCAGAAATTTTTTTTTTAAAAAAATCCCAAGCCCCGGGGTCACAGTTTCAGAAAAAATCCGACTTTCAGGAATTCACTCAAAAATGGTGCCCAACGATTGCAAATGGCCCCTGAAAGGTTTGGCGGTCGAAACAGAAGGCTTTTTATCACGGGACAAGAAATCAGCCCTCCACAACTTAACCGGCAGAAAAATATTTTTTTGAAAAAATCCCAAGCCCCGGGGTCACAAAATCAGAAAAAATCTGACTTTCGGGAATTCACTCAAAAATGGTGTCCAATGGTTGCAAAGGCTCCCCTGAAAGGTTTGGCGGTCGAAACAGAAGGCTTTTTATCACAGGACAAGAAATCAGCCCTCCACAACTTAACCGGCAGAAATTTTTTTTTTGAAAAAATCCCTAAGCCCCGGAGTCACAATTTCAGAAAAAAATCTGAATTTCGGGAATTCACTCAAAAATGGTGCCCAACGTTTGCAAATGCTCCCCTGAACGGTTTGGTGGTCGAAACAGAAGGCTTTTTATCACAGGACAAGAAATCAGCCCTCGACAACTTAACCGGCAGAAATTTTTTTTTTGAAAAAATCCCTAAGCCCCGGGGTCACAATTTCAGAAAAAATCTGACTTTCGGGAATTCACTAATAAATGGTGCCCAACGGTTGCAAATGCTCCCCTGAAAGGTTTGGTGGTCGAAACGGAAGGCTTTTTATCACGGCACAAGAAATCAGACCTCCACAACTTAACCGGCAGAAAAATATTTTTTCAAAAAAATCCCAAGCCCCGGGGTCACAATATCAGAAAAAATCTGACTTTCGGGAATTCATTCAAAAATGGTGTCCAATGGTTGCAAAGGCTCCCCTGAAAGATTTGGTGGTCGAAACAGAAGGCTTTTTATCACAGGACAAGAAATCAGTCCTCGACAACTTAACCGGCAGATTTTTTTTTTTTTGAAAAAATCCCAAGCCCCGGGGTCATAATTTCAGAAAAAATCTGACTTTCAGGAATTCACTCAAAAATGGTGCCCAACGGTTGCAAATGCTCCCCTGAAAGGTTTGGCGGTAGAAACAGAAGGCTTTTTATCATGGGACAAGAAATCAGCCCTCCACAACTTAACTGGCAGAAAAATATTTTTTCGAAAAAATCCCAAGCCCCGGGGTCATAATTTCAGAAAAAATCTGACTTTCAGGAATTCACTCAAAAATGGTGCCCAACGGTTGCAAATGCTCCCCTGAAAGGTTTGGCGGTCGAAACAGAAGGCTTTTTATCACGGGACAAGAAATCAGCCCTCCACAACTTAACCGGCAGAAAAATATTTTTTCGAAAAAATCCCAAGCCCCGGGGTAACAATATCAGAAAAAATCTGACTTTCGGGAATTCACTCAAAAATGGTGCCCAACGGTTGCAAATGCTCCCCTGAAAGGTTTGGCGGTCGAAAGAGAAGGCTTTTTATCACAGGACAAGAAATGAGACCTCCACAACTTAACCGGCAGAAAAATATTTTTTTGAAAAAATCCCAAGCCCCGGGGTCACAATTTCAGAAAAAATCTGACTTTCGGGAATTCACTCAAAAATGGTGCCCAACGGTTGCAAAGGCTCCCCTGAAAGGTTTGGCGGTCGAAACAGAAGGCTTATTATCACAGGACAAGAAATCAGACCTCCACAACTTAACCGGCAGAAATTTTTTTTTTGAAAAAATCCCTAAGCCCCGGGGTCACAATTTCAGAAAAAATCTGACTTTCAGGAATTCACTCAAAAATGGTGCCCAACGGTTGCAAATGCTCCCCTGAATGGTTTGGTGGTCGAAACAGAAGGCTTTTTACCACGGGACAAGAAATCAGACCTCCACAACTTAACCGGCAGAATTTTTTTTTTGAAAAAATCCCAAGCCCCGGGGTCACAATTACAGAAAAAATCTGACTTTTGGGAATTCACTCAAAAATGGTGCCCAACGGTTGCAAATGCTCCCCTGAAAGGTTTGGCGGTCGAAACAGAAGGCTTTTTATCACAGGACAAGAAATCAGCCCTCGACAACTTTACCGGCAGAATTTTTTTTTTAAAAAAAATCCCAAGCCCCGGGATCACAATTTCAGAAAAAATCTGACTTTCGGGAATTCACTCAAAAATGGTGCCCAACGGTTGCAAATGCTCCCCTGAAAGGTTTGGCGGTCGAAACAGAAGGCTTTTTATCACAGGACAAGAAATCAGCCTTCGACAACTTAACCGGCAGTAATTTTTTTTTTGAAAAAATCCCTAAGCCCCGGGGTCACAATTTCAGAAAAAATCTGACTTTCGGGAATTCACTCAAAAATGGTGTCCAATGGTTGCAAAGGCTCCCCTGAAAGATTTGGTGGTCGAAATAGAAGGCTTTTTATCACGGGACAAGAAATCAGACCTCTACAACTTAACCGGCAGAAATTTTTTTTTTAAAAAAATCCCAAGCCCCGGGGTCACAGTTTCAGAAAAAATCCGACTTTCAGGAATTCACTCAAAAATGGTGCCCAACGATTGCAAATGGCCCCTGAAAGGTTTGGCGGTCGAAACAGAAGGCTTTTTATCACGGGACAAGAAATCAGCCCTCCACAACTTAACCGGCAGAAAAATATTTTTTTGAAAAAATCCCAAGCCCCGGGGTCACAAAATCAGAAAAAATCTGACTTTCGGGAATTCACTCAAAAATGGTGTCCAATGGTTGCAAAGGCTCCCCTGAAAGGTTTGGCGGTCGAAACAGAAGGCTTTTTATCACAGGACAAGAAATCAGCCCTCCACAACTTAACCGGCAGAAATTTTTTTTTTGAAAAAATCCCTAAGCCCCGGAGTCACAATTTCAGAAAAAAATCTGAATTTCGGGAATTCACTCAAAAATGGTGCCCAACGTTTGCAAATGCTCCCCTGAATGGTTTGGTGGTCGAAACAGAAGGCTTTTTATCACAGGACAAGAAATCAGCCCTCGACAACTTAACCGGCAGAAATTTTTTTTTTGAAAAAATCCCTAAGCCCCGGGGTCACAATTTCAGAAAAAATCTGACTTTCGGGAATTCACTCATAAATGGTGCCCAACGGTTGCAAATGCTCCCCTGAAAGGTTTGGTGGTCGAAACGGAAGGCTTTTTATCACGGCACAAGAAATCAGACCTCCACAACTTAACCGGCAGAAAAATATTTTTTCGAAAAAATCCCTAAGCCCCGGGGTCACAATTTCAGAAAAAATCTGACTTTCGGGAATTCACTCAAAAATGGTGTCCAATGGTTGCAAAGGCTCCCCTGAAAGATTTGGTGGTCGAAACAGAAGGCTTTTTATCACAGGACAAGAAATCAGCCCTCGACAACTTAACCGGCAGATTTTTTTTTTTTTGAAAAAATCCCAAGCCCCGGGGTCACAATTTCAGAAAAAATCTGACTTTCAGGAATTCACTCAAAAATGGTGCCCAACGGTTGCAAATGCTCCCCTGAAAGGTTTGGCGGTCGAAACAGAAGGCTTTTTATCACGGGACAAGAAATCAGCCCTCCACAACTTAACCGGCAGAAAAATATTTTTTCGAAAAAATCCCAAGCCCCGGGGTCACAATATCAGAAAAAATCTGACTTTCGGGAATTCACTCAAAAATGGTGTCCAATGGTTGCAAAGGCTCCCCTGAAAGGTTTGGCGGTCGAAACAGAAGGCTTTTTATCACAGGACAAGAAATCAGCCCTCGACAACTTAACCGGCAGAATTTTTTTTTTTTGAAAAAATCCCAAGCCCCGGGGTCACAATTTCAGAAAAAATCCGACTTTCACGAATTAACTCAAAAATGGTGCCCAACGGTTGCAAATGGCCCCTGAAAGGTTTGGCGGTCGAAATAGAAGGCTTTTTATCACGGGACAAGAAATCAGCCCTCCACAACTTAACCGGCAGAAAAATATTTTTTCGAAAAAATCCCAAGCCCCGGGGTAACAAAATCAGAAAAAATCTGACTTTCGGGAATTCACTCAAAAATGGTGTCCAATGGTTGCAAAGGCTCCCCTTAAAGGTTTGGCGGTCGAAACAGAAGGCTTTTTCTCACAGGACAAGAAATCAGCCCTCAACAACTTAACCGGCAGAATTTTTTTTTTTGAAAAAATCCCTAAGCCCCGGGGTCACAATTTCAGAAAAAATCTGACTTTTGGGAATTCACTCAAAAATGGTGCCCAACGTTTGCAAATGCCCCCCTGAATGGTTTGGTGGTCGAAACAGAAGGCTTTTTATCACAGGACAAGAAATCAGCCCTCGACAACTTAACTGGCAGAAATTTTTTTTTTGAAAAAATCCCTAAGCCCCGGGGTCACAATTTCAGAAAAAATCTGACTTTCGGGAATTCACTCATAAATGGTGCCCAACGGTTGCAAATGCTCCCCTGAAAGGTTTGGTGGTCGAAACGGAAGGCTTTTTATCATGGCACAAGAAATCAGACCTCCACAACTTAACCGGCAGAAAAATATTTTTTTGAAAAAATCCCAAGCCCCGGGGTCACAATATCAAAAAAATTTGACTTTCGGGATTTCACTCAAAAAGGGTGTCCAATGGTTGCAAAGGCTCCCCTGAAAGATTTGGTGGTCGAAACAGAAGGCTTTTTATCACAGGACAAGAAATCAGACCTCCACAACTTAAGTGGCAGAAAAATATTTTTTTGAAAAAATCCCAAGCCCCGGGGTCACAATTTCAGAAAAAATCTGACTTTCAGGAATTCACTCAAAAATGGTGCCCAACGGTTGCAAATGCTCCCCTGAAAGGTTTGGCGGTCGAAACAGAAGGCTTTTTATCATGGGACAAGAAATCAGCCCTCCACAACTTAACTGGCAGAAAAATATTTTTTCGAAAAAATCCCAAGCCCCGGGGTCACAATATCAGAAAAAATCTGACTTTCGGGAATTCACTCAAAAATGGTGCCCAACGGTTGCAAATGCTCCCCTGAAAGGTTTGGCGGTCGAAACAGAAGGCTTTTTATCACAGGACAAGAAATCAGCCCTAGACAACTTAATCGGCAGAATTTTTTTTTTTGAAAAAATCCCAAGCCCCGGCGTCACAATTTCAGAAAAAATCCGACTTTCAGGAATTCACTCAAAAATGGTGCCCAACGGTTGCAAATGGCCCCTGAAAGGTTTGGCGGTCGAAATAGAAGGCTTTTTATCACGGGACAAGAAATCAGCCCTCCACAGCTTAACCGGCAGAAAAATATTTTTTCGAAAAAATCCCAAGCCCCGGGGTCACAAAATCAGAAAAAATCTGACTTTCGGGAATTCACTCAAAAATGGTGTCCAATGGTTGCAAAGGCTCCCCTGAAAGGTTTGGCGGTCGAAACAGAAGGCTTTTTATCACAGGACAAGAAATCAGCCCTCGACAACTTAAACGGCAGAAATTTTTTTTTTGAAAAAATCCCTAAGCCCCGGGGTCACAATTTCAGAAAAAATCTGAATTTCGGGAATTCACTCAAAAATGGTGCCCAACGTTTGCAAATGCTCCCCTGAATGGTTTGGTGGTCGAAACAGAAGGCTTTTTATCACAGGACAAGAAATCAGCCCTCGACAACTTAACCGGCAGAAATTTTTTTTTTGAAAAAATCCCTAAGCCCCGGGGTCACAATTTCAGAAAAAATCTGACTTTCGGGAATTCACTCATAAATGGTGCCCAACGGTTGCAAATGCTCCCCTGAAAGGTTTGGTGGTCGAAACGGAAGGCTTTTTATCACGGCACAAGAAATCAGACCTCCACAACTTAACCGGCAGAAAAATATTTTTTCGAAAAAATCCCTAAGCCCCGGGGTCACAATTTCAGAAAAAATCTGACTTTCGGGAATTCACTCAAAAATGGTGTCCAATGGTTGCAAAGGCTCCCCTGAAAGATTTGGTGGTCGAAACAGAAGGCTTTTTATCACAGGACAAGAAATCAGCCCTCGACAACTTAACCGGCAGATTTTTTTTTTTTTGAAAAAATCCCAAGCCCCGGGGTCACAATTTCAGAAAAAATCTGACTTTCAGGAATTCACTCAAAAATGGTGCCCAACGGTTGCAAATGCTCCCCTGAAAGGTTTGGCGGTCGAAACAGAAGGCTTTTTATCACGGGACAAGAAATCAGCCCTCCACAACTTAACCGGCAGAAAAATATTTTTTCGAAAAAATCCCAAGCCCCGGGGTCACAATATCAGAAAAAATCTGACTTTCGGGAATTCACTCAAAAATGGTGTCCAATGGTTGCAAAGGCTCCCCTGAAAGGTTTGGCGGTCGAAACAGAAGGCTTTTTATCACAGGACAAGAAATCAGCCCTCGACAACTTAACCGGCAGAATTTTTTTTTTTTGAAAAAATCCCAAGCCCCGGGGTCACAATTTCAGAAAAAATCTGACTTTCAGGAATTCACTCAAAAATGGTGCCCAACGGTTGCAAATGCTCCCCTGAAAGGTTTGGCGGTCGAAACAGAAGGCTTTTTATTACGGGACAAGAAATCAGCCCTCCACAACTTAACCGGCAGAAAAATATTTTTTCGAAAAAATCCCAAGCCCCGGGGTCACAATATCAGAAAAAATCTGACTTTCGGGAATTCACTCAAAAATGGTGTCCAATGGTTGCAAAGGCTCCGCTGAAAGGTTTGGCGGTCGAAACAGAAGGCTTTTTATCACAGGACAAGAAATCAGCCCTCGACAACTTAACCGGCAGAATTATTTTTTTTTGAAAAAATCCCAAGCCCCGGGGTCACAATTTCAGAAAAAATCCGACTTTCAGGAATTCACTCAAAAATGGTGCCCAAAGGTTGCAAATGGCCCCTGAAAGGTTTGGCGGTCGAAATAGAAGGCTTTTTATCACGGGACAAGAAATCAGCCCTCCACAACTTAACCGGCAGAAAAATATTTTTTCGAAAAAATCCCAAGCCCCGGGGTCACAAAATCAGAAATAATCTGACTTTCGGGAATTCACTCAAAAATGGTGTCCAATGGTTGCAAAGGCTCCCCTGAAAGGTTTGGCGGTCGAAACAGAAGGCTTTTTCTCACAGGACAAGAAATCAGCCCTCGACAACTTAACCGGCAGAAATTTTTTTTTTGAAAAAATCCCTAAGCCCCGGGGTCACAATTTCAGAAAAAATCTGACTTTTGGGAATTGACTCAAAAATGGTGCCCAACGTTTGCAAATGCTCCCCTGAATGGTTTGGTGGTCGAAACAGAAGGCTTTTTATCACAGGACAAGAAATCAGCCCTCGACAACTTAACTGGCAGAAATTTTTTTTTTGAAAAAATCCCTAAGCCCCGGGGTCACAATTTCAGAAAAAATCTGACTTTCGGGAATTCACTCATAAATGGTGCCCAACGGTTGCAAATGCTCCCCTGAAAGGTTTGGTGGTCGAAACGGAAGGCTTCTTATCACGGCACAAAAAATCAGACCTCCACAACTTAACCGGCAGAAAAATATTTTTTCGAAAAAATCCAAAGCCCCGGGTTCACAATATCAGAAAAAATCTGACTTTCGGGAATTCACTCAAAAATGGTGTCCAATGGTTGCAAAGGCTCCCCTGAAAGATTTGGTGGTCGAAACAGAAGGCTTTTTATCACAGGAGAAGAAATCAGACCTCAACAACTTAACCGGCACAATTTTTTTTTTTGAAAAAATCCCAAGCCCCGGGGTCACAGTATCAGAAAAAATCTGACTTTTGGGAATTGACTCAAAAATGGTGCCCAACGGTTGCAAATGCTCCCCTGAAAGGTTTGGCGGTCGAAACAGAAGGCTTTTTATCACAGGACAAGAAATCAGCCCTCCACAACTTAACCGGCAGTAATTTTTTTTTTGAAAAAATGCCAAGCCCCGGGGTCACAATTTCAGAAAAAATCTGACTTTCGGGAATTCACTCATAAATGGTGCCCAACGGTTGCAAATGCTCCCCTGAAAGGTTTGGCGGTCGAAACAGAAGGCTTTTTATCACGGGACAAGAAATCAGACCTCCACAACTTAACCGGCAGAAAAATATTTTTTTGAAAAAATCCCTAAGCCCCGGGGTCACAATTTCAGAAAAAATCTGACTTTTGGGAATTGACTCAAAAATGGGGCCCAACGGTTGCAAATGCTCCCCTGAAAGGTTTGGCGGTCGAAACGGAATGCTTTTTACCACGGGACAAGAAATCAGACCTCCACAACTTAACCGGCAGAAAAATATTTTTTTGAAAAAATCCCAAGCCCCGGGGTCACAATTTCAGAAAAAATCTGACTTTTGGGAATTCACTCAAAAATGGTGCCCAACGGTTGCAAATGCTCCCCTGAAAGGTTTGGTGGTCGAAACGGAAGGCTTTTTATCACGGGACAAGAAATCAGACCTCCACAACTTAACCGGCAGAAAAATATTTTTTTGAAAAAATCCCAAGCCCCGGGGTCACAATATCAGAAACAATCTGACTTTCGGGAATTCACTCAAAAATGGTGTCCAATGGTTGCAAAGGCTCCCCTGAAAGATTTGGTGGTCGAAACGGAAGGCTTTTTATCACGGGACAAGAAATCAGACCTCCACAACTTAACCGGCAGAAATTTTTTTTTTTGAAAAAATCCCTAAGCCCCGGGGTCACAATATCAGAAAAAATCTGACTTTTGGGAATTGACTCAAAAATGGTGCCCAAAGGTTGCAAATGCTCCCCTGAAAGGTTTGGCGGTCGAAACAGAAAGCTTATTATCACAGGACAAGAAATCAGACCTCCACAACTTAACCGGCAGAAATTTTTTTTTTGAAAAAATCCCAAGCCCCGGGGTCACAATTTCAGATAAAATCTGACTTTCGGGAATTCACTCAAAAATGGTGCCCAACGGTTGCAAATGCTCCCCTGAAAGGTTTGGCGGTCGAAACAGAAGGCTTTTTATCACAGGACAAGAAAACAGCCCTCCACAACTTAACCGGCAGAAAAATATTTTTTTGAAAAAATCCCAAGCCCCGGGGTCACAATTTCAGAAAAAATCTGACTTTCGGGAATTCACTCATAAATGGTGCCCAACGGTTGCAAATGCTCCCCTGAAAGGTTTGGTGGTCGAAACGGAAGGCTTTTTATCACGGGACAAGAAATCAGACCTCCACAACTTAACCGGCAGAAAAATATTTTTTTGAAAAAATCCCAAGCCCCGGGGTCACAATATCAGAAACAATCTGACTTTCGGGAATTCACTCAGAAATGGTGTCCAATGGTTGCAAAGGCTCCCCTGAAAGATTTGGTGGTCGAAACGGAAGGCTTTTTATCACGGGACAAGAAATCAGACCTCCACAACTTAACCGGCAGAATTTTTTTTTTTTGAAAAAATCCCTAAGCCCCGGGGTCACAATATCAGAAAAAATCTGACTTTTGGGAATTGACTCAAAAATGGTGCCCAAAGGTTGCAAATGCTCCCCTGAAAGGTTTGGCGGTCGAAACAGAAAGCTTATTATCACAGGACAAGAAATCAGACCTCCACAACTTAACCGGCAGAAATTTTTTTTTTGAAAAAATCCCAAGCCCCGGGGTCACAATTTCAGATAAAATCTGACTATCGGGAATTCACTCAAAAATGGTGCCCAACGGTTGCAAATGCTCCCCTGAAAGGTTTGGCGGTCGAAACAGAAGGCTTTTTATCACGGGACAAGAAATCAGACCTTGACAACTTAACCGGCAGAAAAATATTTTTTTGAAAAAATCCCAAGCCCCGGGGTCACAATTTCAGAAAAAATCTGACTTTTGGGAATTGACTCAAAAATGGTGCCCAACGGTTGCAAATGCTCCCCTGATAGGTTTGGTGGTCGAAACAGAATGCTTTTTATCACAGGACAAGAAATCAGCCCTCGACAACTTAACCGGCAGAATTTTTTTTTTTGAAAAAATCCCTAAGCCCCGGGGTCACAATTTCAGAAAAAATCTGACTTTCGGGAATTCACTCATAAATGGTGTCCAATGGTTGCAAAGGCTCCGCTGAAAGATTTGGTGGTCAAAACAGAAGGCTTTTTATCACGGGACAAGAAATCAGACCTCTACAACTTAACCGGCAGAATTTTTTTTTTTTGACAAAATCCCAAGCCCCGGGGGCACAATTTCAGAAAAAATCTGACTTTTGGAAATTGACTCAAAAATGGTGCCCAACGGTTGCAAATGCTCCCCTGAAAGGTTTGGCGGTCGAAACAGAAGGCTTATTATCACGGGACAAGAAATCAGACCTCTACAACTTAACCGGCAGAATTTTTTTTTTTTGACAAAATCCCAAGCCCCGGGGGCACAATTTCAGAAAAAATCTGACTTTTGGGAATTCACTCAAAAATGGTGCCCAACGGTTGCAAATGCTCCCCTGAAAGGTTTGGCGGTTGAAACGGAAGGCTTTTTATCACGGGACAAGAAATCAGACCTCCACAACTTAACCGGCAGAAATTTTTTTTTTTTAAAAAAATCCCTAAGCCCCGGGGTCACAATTTCAGAAAAAATCTGACTTTTGGGAATTGACTCAAAAATGGTGCCCAACGGTTGCAAATGCTCCCCTGAAAGGTTTGGCGGTCGAAACAGAAGGCTTATTATCACAGGACAAGAAATCAGACCTCGACACCTTAACCGGCAGAAAAATATTTTTTTGAAAAAATCCCAAGCCCCGGGGTCACAATTTCAGAAAAAATCTGACTTTTGGGAATTCACTCAAAAATGGTGCCCAACGGTTGCAAATGCTCCCCTGAAAGGTTTGGCGGTCGAAACGGAAGGCTTTTTACCACGGGACAAGAAATCAGACCTCCACAACTTAACCGGCAGAAATTTTTTTTTTGAAAAAAAATCCCAAGCCCCGGGGTCACAATTTCAGAAAAAATCTGACTTTTGGGAATTCACTCAAAAATGGTGCCCAACGGTTGCTAATGCTCCCCTGAAAGGTTCAGTGGTCGAAACGGAAGGCTTTTTATCACGAGACAAGAAATCAGACCTCCACAACTTAACCGGCAGAAAAATATTTTTTTGAAAAAATCCCAAGCCCCGGGGTCACAATATCAGAAAAAATCTGACTTTCGGGAATTCACTCAAAAATGGTGCCCAACGGTTGCAAATGCTCCCCTGAAAGGTTTGGCGGTCGAAACAGAAGGCTTTTTATCCCGGGACAAGAAATCAGACCTTGACAACTTAACCGGCAGAAAAATATTTTTTTGAAAAAATCCCAAGCCCCGGGGTCACAATTTCAGAAAAAATCTGACTTTTGGGAATTGACTCAAAAATGGTGCCCAACGGTTGCAAATGCTCCCCTGATAGGTTTGGTGGTCGAAACAGAATGCTTTTTACTACGGGACAAGAAATCAGACCTCCACAAATTAACCGGCAGAAAAATATTTTTTTGAAAAAATCCCTAAGCCCCGGGGTCACAATATCAGAAAAAATCTGACTTTCGGGAATTCACTCAAAAATGGTGTCCAATGGTTGCAAAGGCTCCCGTGAAAGGTTTGGCGGTCGAAACAGAAGGCCTTTTATCACAGGACAAGAAATCAGCCCTCGACAACTTAACCGGCAGAAATTTTTTTTTTGAAAAAATCCCAAGCCCCGGGGTCACAATTTCAGAAAAAATCTGACTTTTGGGAATTGACTCAAAAATGGTGCCCAACGGTTGCAAATGCTCCCCTGATAGGTTTGGTGGTCGAAACAGAATGCTTTTTACCACGGGACAAGAAATCAGACCTCCACAACTTAACCGGCAGAAAAATATTTTTTTGAAAAAATCCCAAGCCCCGGGGTCACAATTTCAAAAAAAATCTGACTTTTGGGAATTCACTCAAAAATGGTGCCCAACGGTTGCAAATGCTCCCCTGAAAGGTTTGGCGGTCGAAACAGAAGGCTTTTTATCACAGGACAAGAAATCAGCCCTCGACAACTTAACAGGCAGAAATTTTTTTTTTGAAAAAATCCCTAAGCCCCGGGGTCACAATTTCAGAAAAAATCTGACTTTTGGGAATTCACTCAAAAATGGTAGCCCAACGGTTGCAAATGCTCCCCTGAATGGTTTGGTGGTCGAAACAGAAGGCTTTTTATCACGGGACAAGAAATCAGACCTCCACAACTTAAGCGGCAGAAAAATATTTTTTTGAAAAAATCCCAAGCCCCGGGGTCACAATTTCAGAAAAAATCTGACTTTCGGGAATCAACTCAAAAATGGTGCCCAACGGTTGCAAACCCTCCCCTGAAAGGTTTGGTGGTCGAAACGGAAGGCATTTTATCACGGGACAAGAAATCAGACCTCCACAACTTAACCGGCAGAAAAATATTTTTTTGAAAAAATCCCAAGCCCCGGGGTCACAATTTCAAAAAAAATCTGACTTTTGGGAATTCACTCAAAAATGGTGCCCAACGGTTGCAAATGCTCCCCTGAAAGGTTTGGCGGTCGAAACAGAAGGCTTTTTATCACAGGACAAGAAATCAGCCCTCGACAACTTAACAGGCAGAAATTTTTTTTTTGAAAAAATCCCTAAGCCCCGGGGTCACAATTTCAGAAAAAATCTGACTTTTGGGAATTCACTCAAAAATGGTAGCCCAACGGTTGCAAATGCTCCCCTGAATGGTTTGGTGGTCGAAACAGAAGGCTTTTTATCACGGGACAAGAAATCAGACCTCCACAACTTAACCGGCAGAAAAAAATTTTTTTGAAAAAATCCCAAGCCCCGGGGTCACAATTTCAGAAAAAATCTGACTTTCGGGAATTCGCTCAAAAATGGTGCCCAACGGTTGCAAACCCTCCCCTGAAAGGTTTGGTGGTCGAAACGGAAGGCATTTTATCACGGGACAAGAAATCAGACCTCTACAACTTAACCGGCAGAATTTTTTTTTTTGAAAAAATCCCAAGCCCCGGGGTCACAATTTCAGAAAAAATCTGACTTTTGGGAATTGACTCAAAAATGGTGCCCAACGGTTGCAAATGCTCCTCTGAATGGTTTGGTGGTCGAAACAGAAGGCTTTTTATCACAGGACAAGAAATCAGCCCTCGACAACTTAACCGGCAGAAATTTTTTTTTGAAAAAATCCCAAGCCCCGGGGTCACAATTTCAGAAAAAATCTGACTTTTGGGAATTGACTCAAAAATGGTGCCCAACGGTTGCAAATGCTCCCCTGAAAGGTTTGGCGGTCAAAACAGAAGGCTTTTTATCACAGGACAAGAAATCAGTCCTCCGCAACTTAACCGGCAGAAATTTTTTTTTTGAAAATATCCCAAGCCCCGGGGTCACAATTTCAGAAAAAATCTGACTTTTGGGAATTGACTCAAAAATGGTGCCCAACGGTTGCAAATGCTCCCCTGAAAGGTTTGGCGGTCAAAACAGAAGGCTTTTTATCACAGGACAAGAAATCAGCCCTCGACAACTTAACAGGCAGAAATTTTTTTTTTGAAAAAATCCCTAAGCCCCGGGGTCACAATTTCAGAAAAAATCTGACTTTTGGGAATTCACTCAAAAATGGTAGCCCAACGGTTGCAAATGCTCCCCTGAATGGTTTGGTGGTCGAAACAGAAGGCTTTTTATCACGGGACAAGAAATCAGACCTCCACAACTTAAGCGGCAGAAAAATATTTTTTTGAAAAAATCCCAAGCCCCGGGGTCACAATTTCAGAAAAAATCTGACTTTCGGGAATCAACTCAAAAATGGTGCCCAACGGTTGCAAACCCTCCCCTGAAAGGTTTGGTGGTCGAAACGGAAGGCATTTTATCACGGGACAAGAAATCAGACCTCCACAACTTAACCGGCAGAAAAATATTTTTTTGAAAAAATCCCAAGCCCCGGGGTCACAATTTCAAAAAAAATCTGACTTTTGGGAATTCACTCAAAAATGGTGCCCAACGGTTGCAAATGCTCCCCTGAAAGGTTTGGCGGTCGAAACAGAAGGCTTTTTATCACAGGACAAGAAATCAGCCCTCGACAACTTAACAGGCAGAAATTTTTTTTTTGAAAAAATCCCTAAGCCCCGGGGTCACAATTTCAGAAAAAATCTGACTTTTGGGAATTCACTCAAAAATGGTAGCCCAACGGTTGCAAATGCTCCCCTGAATGGTTTGGTGGTCGAAACAGAAGGCTTTTTATCACGGGACAAGAAATCAGACCTCCACAACTTAACCGGCAGAAAAAAATTTTTTTGAAAAAATCCCAAGCCCCGGGGTCACAATTTCAGAAAAAATCTGACTTTCGGGAATTCACTCAAAAATGGAAAGACTCAAACTGCATCTGAATGGAGAGAAGCATACTCACAAAAATAACTCTTGCTAAGTCTGACCTTTAAGACATTGAACCGAAATGACTGAGAATTGTAAGTAAGCAACGAACTTTACTTTTCTTTCTTCTTCGCTCTCCACTCCCCTGCTTCCTACAATACTCTCTAAGGCGTATTAGGATACTTCCAATTATTGTGGATATTGCTTCTAATCTCCACTATGGGCCATGGCAAGCGGCCAAGGGACCTGGATGAGGCAATGCCTCCCCCGAGGCCCAAACAGTCCAAGATTGATACTTTTTTTCTTAACTGTAATAGAAATAATGAGGAAGTTAGCTACATGGTTGAAACTCACAATCGTTTTAATCCTTTAATTGACCTCGCAGCCGATATAGAAGTGGAGGGGGTGAACTCGAAGACAACGAATAATGCCAACGATAATGACAAAGAGGTGAGAGCCACCTCGAAGGGGGAGCCCGAGTTGGCCCTCGGCGATGGCATGGGACTCGATCATTTCCAATTAATAACCAGGACCCTGCGCTGCATCTTTAAGAGCATAAATGGGATCTCCATGCAGGTGGATAATCTCCACCAAAAGCTTGAGGCCCATTTGCTAGAGCTCCAGCTCAACCACACTCTGCCTCCGAGGGATTTAAAGGGACAGAGGTATACCTCCCTTATTAGACATGAAAGTGGTACTGGTGGTCACCTCCTAAAAACTCAATTGGACTCTCAATCTCTGATTTTACAACCAAACAAAATATGTCTAACTATACACAGTAGGGACCCCAGGTCCCCAAGGTGGAATAATTCGAGAGATGTCAAAGATCATCTGAGGCAACTCCTTCAGATTTGGCCTCCGCTAATAGACCTCAGTACAGTGAAACTTTTAAACTACCACCATCGGCTCCAAAAAGTATTGCTCTCCTTCCAGTCTCCAAAAATTCCCTCCATACTGGTTAGGCGTAAAGCGCTTCTGGCCACCTGGGGCATCTTCCCAACAAGAGTCTTTAATGACACCAGGATTAAACCTCTCTTCCGCAGCACCGTACAAAAAGGTAGCTGCCCGCCAGACAGGCGCGACTCAGTCTTGAATCTCAAGTTGTCCACCCGGGAACCTCACCCTCCCTCTCAGCCCAAGCTTCCTGGTTTATCTACTCCAGCAACAAAGAAGCATGACCAAAGCGGGCCCAGCCATCTGGATATCTCAGAGGAGAGGGACCTTATTTCATCCTATGGCGAGTTGCCATTAGTAGAACAGCAGGAAGTTATAAACAGGCTTGATACACTCAAGCAGCATCTTACACATGTACTTCAAGAGAAAAACTCCTCAAATCCTGGACATAGCAACCTATTAAATCAAAGGAAACCAGTTATGAAGGGGCTAACACCCCAGAAACCCCTGCCAAATACTGGGACTCCAATAACGGATGATTTGGCAGTCTGCCTGGCGGAAGCTCCTCATACACCGTCGCAACGCAGACCCCCTTCACCTCTACTAATAGATCTGCAATCAACTACCTCGTCCTCCGCCTTAAAGAGTAACGCGCCAAACACACCTCATCCTGGTAATCTGTCAATGTCCTATTCTTCTATGCCTGACCTGGAGTCTTCATTCAGTGCGGTCCAGTCAAATGACTCTATATCCTCGTCCTTTGCCAGTCAACCTCTTTTGGTAGAACCTCATTTATCCGCAACCCTTTCAAGCCAATATATAAACGTTAAGGAACCCACTGTGCAAAGAGACAACTTAGGTTTTACTGAAGACCCTGCTGGTCACATCAATCAACTCACCACCCCTTCGATACCTTCGGTAGTACCTCGCCTGGAGCTGTCTCAGACCCCTGGCAATGTCCTTCCCACCAGCAACCAGAGCAATTGACTAGCACATAGTCCCTCCTCAAATTGCTTTAATGTGCTATCCTGGAATGTGGCAGGATGGACGTCCAAACAGGATGACGGGGATATGAAAGAGTTTTTAGCGAAATTCCAGATTATGGGTATACAAGAGACCTGGTGCTTAGAATCTTCACCCCCCCCATCCCTACCGGGCTATGACGCCTTTGTGATTCCTGCGACCAAAACACACTTGTATGGGCGCCCTAGTGGAGGCCTGGTAACATTTGTTTCGCAGGAGCTTCAGCTTAATATCTCTCCTATCTTTTGGTTAGAGAGTAATTACATTCAAACTTTGCACATCACTAACAGCTCGCTTGGGGAATTCATATGTGTAAACTTGTACAATCCATCTACCTACTCCTCCTCTCACTCAAATCAGCTTTGGGAGGATTTAAGATTTATTCTAGATAAATCTGGGGCTGAATTTCCAAAGTCAGAGATCCTTATAATGGGGGACTTCAATGCCAGAATCGGAGCAGATATAAGCTTATTCACCGATAAGTCGCAATTACTCATAGAAGAGGAGTGGTTTCCTACGTGGAATTCACAGGACAAGACCATTAATAGGGCTGGCATCATACTGCTGGAGTTCACTATAAACTGCGGGCTGCACAGCTTGCACGGCACACCCAAAGACTGGTCCGGGGGATACTATACTTTTCTAGGATCTAGAGGGGCAAGTGTTATAGATTACATCTGGTCCTCCTCAGCATTTAATGATGAGGCATACTGTTTCAATGTGTTCAACAGAACCGAAAGTGACCACCTTCCAATTGCCATCTCCTTTCACCACACACAGCTGGGGCCTCCCAGCTCACCACACCCCCAGGATTCATCGACCCTGGCCCCCGGACGCAAGAAGTGGGACATCTACCTGGAGCAAGACATAAAAGTCCTCCTAAATTCCCCTGAGATCCTAGCCCTGAAAGCTCAGCTGTTAACAACGAATGTGAATCATTTCTCAATTTTCCAGCAAATTCTAGTCTACTTGCTCCCTTCGCTTACGAAACCTTCCCGTGCGATTCTATCCTGGAAGAATCAAACCTGGTTCGACCAAGAATGCAAACAGTGCAGAAGTAGGCTTAGATTTCTCCAGTCAGACATGAAAGCAGACAGCACTCAGAGCAAAATCAGGGAGTTAGCCCAATTTCGTTCATACTATAAGAAGCTGCTCCAACATAAGAAATTGCTCTTTGCGAAAGAACGCTGGTCGGCTCTGTCAGTGGCCATTAAAACCCGTGACGACAAGAAATTTTGGAATTTAATTAATGCAGGTCTAAGACCCCCCTCATTCATTGTTAATAACATCACAGCAGCCAGCTGGCACTCTCACTTTGCTCAGCTGTATTCCACCTCAGATTCTGACGTAAATGTAGTCACCACCCTTCCAGCATCTGCCTTGCCCACCTGGGAGCCAGTCTCCCCAGAGAGATGTACTCAACTAATTAGCATGCTATCAGGGGATAAATCCCCGGGGGAGGATATGATACCACCTGAGGTATTCTTATCGAACCAGTCGTGGTGGGCCCCTATCTTAGCATCTCTCTTTACCACCATTAATGCTACTCTTAAGATTCCACCTAACTGGAAACAGAGCATAGTTATCCCAATACATAAAAAGGGGGACCCACAAGATCCGCGCAACTACCGACCTATCAGCCTGTTGGACATATCATACAAGGTCTACTCTAGATTCTTGCTAGAGAAATTAATTGAGTGGGCAGAAGAAACAAAGCTATTCCATCCGGAACAGGCTGGCTTCCGCAAAGGTCACAGCACATCTGGCCAATGTCTTGTTCTACTTACCCTGATTGATAAATACCTAAACAGGTTCAACTGCAAACTACACGCGGCTTTTGTGGACCTGACCTCCGCCTTTGACTCCATTCCCAGAGATAGGCTATGGCAGAAGCTTAGTCATACCAGCATAGATAAGAGACTCCTCCTCCTTCTTATGGAAATTCATAATGACATATCGGCCAGAGTAAAATTCGGCCCTCTGGGAGCTCTTTCTGATTCTTTCCCTCTGAATAAAGGGGTCAAACAGGGCTGCCTCTTGGCCCCTTTTCTATTCAATTTCTATATCAATGACATCGTCACAACTATGAAGGCCCTAAATCAATCTGCCCCCTCCTTACAACAGCTCAAGATCCCCATATTACTCTATGCGGACGACATGGTGATACTGTCATTAACCAAGCTGGGCTTAAACAACATGCTCAGAGGGCTCATGACATATTGTGATACCAACTCCCTTAAAATTAATTTCGCCAAAACCAAAATTCTTACTTTTGGCATGAAAACTCGGAAGTCACTCTGGAATTTTGAGGGCCATTCTATTGAACATTGTTCAGCATTCAAGTATTTGGGTATCATTTTTCAGCATGGGCTTAGCTGGTCAGCTCACCTAAATACAACCATCCTGGCTGCCCGCAGAACCATCAAAGCCTTGGAGAAATTCTACTATGCAAAAGGCGGCCAGCTGGTTCCACCAATCAGAAAAGCATTTATCAGCAAAGTCCTCCCGATGTTATTGTATGGGGTTGAAATCTGGGGGTGGAATTTAAAAACACTACAACGGCTGGAGATTCTACAAAATTCTTTTGCACGGAAGATACTGGGTCTCCCCAAGGGCTCGGTTGCAGCACAGTTAAGAACAGAACTGGGCCTCCCCTCCATTGTTGCGAGAGCCCACATTAGAATTACTAGCTTTTATTGTAAATTAATCAATGCCCCAGGTCCCCTACTAGCCAGGCAAGCCTTTTTAACGTGTTCCCAAAGCAATAAATGGTCCAAGGCCATGGTGACTATTACTGCACGCTACTCTCTCCCAAATCTTGACTCGCTGTCCTCTTGGGACAAACATAAAATCCGGGCCTGGATTCTTACAAGAGACGAGGCCATGGACCGGGCACAGTCCACCTCAGCTCGCCTCTCCATGTGGCTCCCTAAAGTGAAAGTGGTAAGATCACTTGCCAACTACTTGATAGACCTGACGGAGCCCAACTTGAGAAGAGCGTTTACTATGGCCCGCTTCCATTCTATACCCACGGCCTTCCTGCAGGGGATTTATTCTAAGACCCCTATTACCCAGCGTCTATGTCCATGCACAATGAATGAAGTAGAGGACTTCATACATTTCTTTTTCTACTGCCCTATTTATGAGCCAATAAGATCTAAGCTCCTCCTTTTGATTCCGTCCACCATTACATCTAAGGAAGACTGTTTGAAATCGCTTCTTGTGGACGCAAATCCCCAAATCTCACGTGGGGTGGCAATATTCATAGTGCAGGCTCTGAAACTCAGGGCTACTCTGACAGGGTAGCGTGCCCTAGACCTGGACCTGTTTTAATCTTTTTATTACTTTTAACTTAATATGCTGAGTCTGTTCTGGGGCCATTTTGTGCTTTATATATACCCGCATACTAGTTTTTGGGCGCTGGCTATTATATCTTTGCATTATTGTCTTCGGGTAACTTAAATGTCACTACGCCAGCCAAAACACCTGAATTTTGCTGGGTTGCTTGTCTCTAGTTTGTCTTTTTTCTTTTTTGTATTGTCTTATTTTGCTATGGCAGTTTGCTAATGCAATAAAGGTTTTGAACACTCAAAAATGGTGCCCAACGGTTGCAAACCCTCCCCTGAAAGGTTTGGTGGTCGAAACGGAAGGCATTTTATCACGGGACAAGAAATCAGACCTCTACAACTTAACCGGCAGAATTTTTTTTTTTGAAAAAATCCCAAGCCCCGGGGTCACAATTTCAGAAAAAATCTGACTTTTGGGAATTGACTCAAAAATGGTGCCCAACGGTTGCAAATGCTCCTCTGAATGGTTTGGTGGTCGAAACAGAAGGCTTTTTATCACAGGACAAGAAATCAGCCCTCGACAACTTAACCGGCAGAAATATTTTTTTGAAAAAATCCCAAGCCCCGGGGTCACAATTTCAGAAAAAATCTGACTTTTGGGAATTGACTCAAAAATGGTGCCCAACGGTTGCAAATGCTCCCCTGAAAGGTTTGGCGGTCAAAACAGAAGGCTTTTTATCACAGGACAAGAAATCAGTCCTCCGCAACTTAACCGGCAGAAATTTTTTTTTTGAAAATATCCCAAGCCCCGGGGTCACAATTTCAGAAAAAATCTGACTTTTGGGAATTGACTCAAAAATGGTGCCCAACGGTTGCAAATGCTCCCCTGAAAGGTTTGGCGGTCAAAACAGAAGGCTTTTTATCACAGGACAAGAAATCAGACCTCCACAACTTAACCGGCAGAAAAATATTTTTTTGAAAAAATCCCAAGCCCCGGGGTCACAATTTCAGAAAAAATCTGACTTTCGGGAATTCACTCATAAATGGTGCCCAACGGTTGCAAATGCTCCCCTGAAAGGTTTGGTGGTCGAAACAGAATGCTTTTTACCACGGGACAAGAAATCAGACCTCCACAACTTAACCGGCAGAAAAATATTTTTTTGAAAAAATCCCAAGCCCCGGGGTCACAATATCAGAAAAAATCTGACTTTCGGGAATTCACTCAAAAATGGTGTCCAATGGTTGCAAAGGCTCCCGTGAAAGGTTTGGCGGTCGAAACAGAAGGCTTTTTATCACAGGACAAGAAATCAGACCTCCACAACTTAACCGGCAGAAATTTTTTTTTTGAAAAAAAATCCCAAGCCCCGGGGTCACAATTTCAGAAAAAATCTGACTTTTGGGAATTGACTCAAAAATGGTGCCCAACGGTTGCAAATGCTCCCCTGATAGGTTTGGTGGTCGAAACAGAATGCTTTTTACCACGGGACAAGAAATCAGACCTCCACAACTTAACCGGCAGAAAAATGCTTTTTTTGAAAAAATCCCAAGCCCCGGGGTCACAATTTCAGAAAAAATCTGACTTTTGGGAATTCACTCAAAAATGGTGCCCAACGGTTGCTAATGCTCCCCTGAAAGGTTCAGTGGTCGAAACGGAAGGCTTTTTATCACGAGACAAGAAATCAGACCTCCACAACTTAACCGGCAGAAAAATATTTTTTTGAAAAAATCCCAAGCCCCGGGGTCACAATATCAGAAAAAATCTGACTTTCGGGAATTCACTCAAAAATGGTGCCCAACGGTTGCAAATGCTCCCCTGAAAGGTTTGGCGGTCGAAACAGAAGGCTTTTTATCCCGGGACAAGAAATCAGACCTTGACAACTTAACCGGCAGAAAAATATTTTTTTGGAAAAATCCCAAGCCCCGGGGTCACAATTTCAGAAAAAATCTGACTTTTGGGAATTGACTCAAAAATGGTGCCCAACGGTTGCAAATGCTCCCCTGATAGGTTTGGTGGTCGAAACAGAATGCTTTTTACTACGGGACAAGAAATCAGACCTCCACAAATTAACCGGCAGAAAAATATTTTTTTGAAAAAATCCCTAAGCCCCGGGGTCACAATATCAGAAAAAATCTGACTTTCGGGAATTCACTCAAAAATGGTGTCCAATGGTTGCAAAGGCTCCCGTGAAAGGTTTGGCGGTCGAAACAGAAGGCCTTTTATCACAGGACAAGAAATCAGCCCTCGACAACTTAACCGGCAGAAATTTTTTTTTTGAAAAAATCCCAAGCCCTGGGGTCACAATTTCAGAAAAAATCTGACTTTTGGGAATTGACTCAAAAATGGTGCCCAACGGTTGCAAATGCTCCCCTGATAGGTTTGGTGGTCGAAACAGAATGCTTTTTACCACGGGACAAGAAATCAGACCTCCACAACTTAACCGGCAGAAAAATATTTTTTTGAAAAAATCCCAAGCCCCGGGGTCACAATTTCAAAAAAAATCTGACTTTTGGGAATTCACTCAAAAATGGTGCCCAACGGTTGCAAATGCTCCCCTGAAAGGTTTGGCGGTCGAAACAGAAGGCTTTTTATCACAGGACAAGAAATCAGCCCTCGACAACTTAACAGGGAGAAATTTTTTTTTTGAAAAAATCCCTAAGCCCCGGGGTCACAATTTCAGAAAAAATCTGACTTTTGGGAATTCACTCAAAAATGGTAGCCCAACGGTTGCAAATGCTCCCCTGAATGGTTTGGTGGTCGAAACAGAAGGCTTTTTATCACGGGACAAGAAATCAGACCTCCACAACTTAAGCGGCAGAAAAATATTTTTTTGAAAAAATCCCAAGCCCCGGGGTCACAATTTCAGAAAAAATCTGACTTTCGGGAATCAACTCAAAAATGGTGCCCAACGGTTGCAAACCCTCCCCTGAAAGGTTTGGTGGTCGAAACGGAAGGCATTTTATCACGGGACAAGAAATCAGACCTCCACAACTTAACCGGCAGAAAAATATTTTTTTGAAAAAATCCCAAGCCCCGGGGTCACAATTTCAAAAAAAATCTGACTTTTGGGAATTCACTCAAAAATGGTGCCCAACGGTTGCAAATGCTCCCCTGAAAGGTTTGGCGGTCGAAACAGAAGGCTTTTTATCACAGGACAAGAAATCAGCCCTCGACAACTTAACAGGCAGAAATTTTTTTTTTGAAAAAATCCCTAAGCCCCGGGGTCACAATTTCAGAAAAAATCTGACTTTTGGGAATTCACTCAAAAATGGTAGCCCAACGGTTGCAAATGCTCCCCTGAATGGTTTGGTGGTCGAAACAGAAGGCTTTTTATCACGGGACAAGAAATCAGACCTCCACAACTTAACCGGCAGAAAAAATTTTTTTTGAAAAAATCCCAAGCCCCGGGGTCACAATTTCAGAAAAAATCTGACTTTCGGGAATTCGCTCAAAAATGGTGCCCAACGGTTGCAAACCCTCCCCTGAAAGGTTTGGTGGTCGAAACGGAAGGCATTTTATCACGGGACAAGAAATCAGACCTCTACAACTTAACCGGCAGAATTTTTTTTTTTGAAAAAATCCCAAGCCCCGGGGTCACAATTTCAGAAAAAATCTGACTTTTGGGAATTGACTCAAAAATGGTGCCCAACGGTTGCAAATGCTCCTCTGAATGGTTTGGTGGTCGAAACAGAAGGCTTTTTATCACAGGACAAGAAATCAGCCCTCGACAACTTAACCGGCAGAAATTTTTTTTTGAAAAAATCCCAAGCCCCGGGGTCACAATTTCAGAAAAAATCTGACTTTTGGGAATTGACTCAAAAATGGTGCCCAACGGTTGCAAATGCTCCCCTGAAAGGTTTGGCGGTCAAAACAGAAGGCTTTTTATCACAGGACAAGAAATCAGTCCTCCGCAACTTAACCGGCAGAAATTTTTTTTTTGAAAATATCCCAAGCCCCGGGGTCACAATTTCAGAAAAAATCTGACTTTTGGGAATTGACTCAAAAATGGTGCCCAACGGTTGCAAATGCTCCCCTGAAAGGTTTGGCGGTCAAAACAGAAGGCTTTTTATCACAGGACAAGAAATCAGCCCTCGACAACTTAACAGGCAGAAATTTTTTTTTTGAAAAAATCCCTAAGCCCCGGGGTCACAATTTCAGAAAAAATCTGACTTTTGGGAATTCACTCAAAAATGGTAGCCCAACGGTTGCAAATGCTCCCCTGAATGGTTTGGTGGTCGAAACAGAAGGCTTTTTATCACGGGACAAGAAATCAGACCTCCACAACTTAAGCGGCAGAAAAATATTTTTTTGAAAAAATCCCAAGCCCCGGGGTCACAATTTCAGAAAAAATCTGACTTTCGGGAATCAACTCAAAAATGGTGCCCAACGGTTGCAAACCCTCCCCTGAAAGGTTTGGTGGTCGAAACGGAAGGCATTTTATCACGGGACAAGAAATCAGACCTCCACAACTTAACCGGCAGAAAAATATTTTTTTGAAAAAATCCCAAGCCCCGGGGTCACAATTTCAAAAAAAATCTGACTTTTGGGAATTCACTCAAAAATGGTGCCCAACGGTTGCAAATGCTCCCCTGAAAGGTTTGGCGGTCGAAACAGAAGGCTTTTTATCACAGGACAAGAAATCAGCCCTCGACAACTTAACAGGCAGAAATTTTTTTTTTGAAAAAATCCCTAAGCCCCGGGGTCACAATTTCAGAAAAAATCTGACTTTTGGGAATTCACTCAAAAATGGTAGCCCAACGGTTGCAAATGCTCCCCTGAATGGTTTGGTGGTCGAAACAGAAGGCTTTTTATCACGGGACAAGAAATCAGACCTCCACAACTTAACCGGCAGAAAAAAATTTTTTTGAAAAAATCCCAAGCCCCGGGGTCACAATTTCAGAAAAAATCTGACTTTCGGGAATTCACTCAAAAATGGTGCCCAACGGTTGCAAACCCTCCCCTGAAAGGTTTGGTGGTCGAAACGGAAGGCATTTTATCACGGGACAAGAAATCAGACCTCTACAACTTAACCGGCAGAATTTTTTTTTTTGAAAAAATCCCAAGCCCCGGGGTCACAATTTCAGAAAAAATCTGACTTTTGGGAATTGACTCAAAAATGGTGCCCAACGGTTGCAAATGCTCCTCTGAATGGTTTGGTGGTCGAAACAGAAGGCTTTTTATCACAGGACAAGAAATCAGCCCTCGACAACTTAACCGGCAGAAATTTTTTTTTGAAAAAATCCCAAGCCCCGGGGTCACAATTTCAGAAAAAATCTGACTTTTGGGAATTGACTCAAAAATGGTGCCCAACGGTTGCAAATGCTCCCCTGAAAGGTTTGGCGGTCAAAACAGAAGGCTTTTTATCACAGGACAAGAAATCAGTCCTCCGCAACTTAACCGGCAGAAATTTTTTTTTTGAAAATATCCCAAGCCCCGGGGTCACAATTTCAGAAAAAATCTGACTTTTGGGAATTGACTCAAAAATGGTGCCCAACGGTTGCAAATGCTCCCCTGAAAGGTTTGGCGGTCAAAACAGAAGGCTTTTTATCACAGGACAAGAAATCAGACCTCCACAACTTAACCGGCAGAAAAATATTTTTTTGAAAAAATCCCAAGCCCCGGGGTCACAATTTCAGAAAAAATCTGACTTTCGGGAATTCACTCATAAATGGTGCCCAACGGTTGCAAATGCTCCCCTGAAAGGTTTGGTGGTCGAAACAGAATGCTTTTTACCACGGGACAAGAAATCAGACCTCCACAACTTAACCGGCAGAAAAATATTTTTTTGAAAAAATCCCAAGCCCCGGGGTCACAATATCAGAAAAAATCTGACTTTCGGGAATTCACTCAAAAATGGTGTCCAATGGTTGCAAAGGCTCCCGTGAAAGGTTTGGCGGTCGAAACAGAAGGCTTTTTATCACAGGACAAGAAATCAGCCCTCGACAAGTTAACCGGCAGAAAATTTTTTTTTGAAAAAATCCCAAGCCCCGGGGTCACAATTTCAGAAAAAATCTGACTTTTGGGAATTGACTCAAAAAAGGTGCCCAACGGTTGCAAATGCTCCCCTGATAGGTTTGGTGGTCGAAACAGAATGCTTTTTACCACGGGACAAGAAATCAGACCTCCACAACTTAACCGGCAGAAAAATATTTTTTTGAAAAAATCCCAAGCCCCGGGGTCACAATTTCAGAAAAAATCTGACTTTCGGGAAACAACTCAAAAATGGTGCCCAACGGTTGCAAATGCTCCCCTGAAAGGTTTGGCGGTCGAAACAGAAGGCTTTTTATCACAGGACAAGAAATCAGCCCTCCGCAACTTAACCAGCAGAAATTTTTTTTTTGAAAATATCCCAAGCCCCGGGGTCACAATTTCAGAAAAAATCTGACTTTTGGGAATCAACTCAAAAATGGTGCCCAACGGTTGCAAACCCTCCCCTGAAAGGTTTGGTGGTCGAAACGGAAGGCATTTTATCACGGGACAAGAAATCAGACCTCCACAACTTAACCGGCAGAAAAATATTTTTTTGAAAAAATCCCAAGCCCCGGGGTCACAATTTCAAAAAAAATCTGACTTTTGGGAATTCACTCAAAAATGGTGCCCAACGGTTGCAAATGCTCCCCTGAAAGGTTTGGCGGTCGAAACAGAAGGCTTTTTATCACAGGACAAGAAATCAGCCCTCGACAACTTAACAGGCAGAAATTTTTTTTTTGAAAAAATCCCTAAGCCCCGGGGTCACAATTTCAGAAAAAATCTGACTTTTGGGAATTCACTCAAAAATGGTAGCCCAACGGTTGCAAATGCTCCCCTGAATGGTTTGGTGGTCGAAACAGAAGGCTTTTTATCACGGGACAAGAAATCAGACCTCCACAACTTAACCGGCAGAAAAAAATTTTTTTGAAAAAATCCCAAGCCCCGGGGTCACAATTTCAGAAAAAATCTGACTTTCGGGAATTCACTCAAAAATGGTGCCCAACGGTTGCAAACCCTCCCCTGAAAGGTTTGGTGGTCGAAACGGAAGGCATTTTATCACGGGACAAGAAATCAGACCTCTACAACTTAACCGGCAGAATTTTTTTTTTTGAAAAAATCCCAAGCCCCGGGGTCACAATTTCAGAAAAAATCTGACTTTTGGGAATTGACTCAAAAATGGTGCCCAACGGTTGCAAATGCTCCTCTGAATGGTTTGGTGGTCGAAACAGAAGGCTTTTTATCACAGGACAAGAAATCAGCCCTCGACAACTTAACCGGCAGAAATTTTTTTTTGAAAAAATCCCAAGCCCCGGGGTCACAATTTCAGAAAAAATCTGACTTTTGGGAATTGACTCAAAAATGGTGCCCAACGGTTGCAAATGCTCCCCTGAAAGGTTTGGCGGTCAAAACAGAAGGCTTTTTATCACAGGACAAGAAATCAGTCCTCCGCAACTTAACCGGCAGAAATTTTTTTTTTGAAAATATCCCAAGCCCCGGGGTCACAATTTCAGAAAAAATCTGACTTTTGGGAATTGACTCAAAAATGGTGCCCAACGGTTGCAAATGCTCCCCTGATAGGTTTGGTGGTCGAAACAGAATGCTTTTTACCACGGGACAAGAAATCAGACCTCCACAACTTAACCGGCAGAAAAATATTTTTTTGAAAAAATCCCAAGCCCCGGGGTCACAATTTCAGAAAAAATCTGACTTTCGGGAATTCACTCATAAATGGTGCCCAACGGTTGCAAATGCTCCCCTGAAAGGTTTGGTGGTCGAAACAGAATGCTTTTTACCACGGGACAAGAAATCAGACCTCCACAACTTAACCGGCAGAAAAATATTTTTTTGAAAAAATCCCAAGCCCCGGGGTCACAATATCAGAAAAAATCTGACTTTCGGGAATTCACTCAAAAATGGTGTCCAATGGTTGCAAAGGCTCCCGTGAAAGGTTTGGCGGTCGAAACAGAAGGCTTTTTATCACAGGACAAGAAATCAGCCCTCGACAAGTTAACCGGCAGAAAATTTTTTTTTGAAAAAATCCCAAGCCCCGGGGTCACAATTTCAGAAAAAATCTGACTTTTGGGAATTGACTCAAAAAAGGTGCCCAACGGTTGCAAATGCTCCCCTGATAGGTTTGGTGGTCGAAACAGAATGCTTTTTACCACGGGACAAGAAATCAGACCTCCACAACTTAACCGGCAGAAAAATATTTTTTTGAAAAAATCCCAAGCCCCGGGGTCACAATTTCAGAAAAAATCTGACTTTGGGGAATTCACTCAAAAATGGTGCCCAACGGTTGCAAATGCTCCCCTGAAAGGTTTGGCGGTCGAAACAGAAGGCTTTTTATCACAGGACAAGAAATCAGCCCTCCGCAACTTAACCAGCAGAAATTTTTTTTTTGAAAATATCCCAAGCCCCGGGGTCACAATTTCAGAAAAAATCTGACTTTTGGGAATTGACTCAAAAATGGTGCCCAACGGTTGCAAATGCTCCCCTGATAGGTTTGGTGGTCGAAACAGAATGCTTTTTACCACGGGACAAGAAATCAGACCTCCACAACTTAACCGGCAGAAAAATATTTTTTTGAAAAAATCCCAAGCCCCGGGGTCACAATTTTAGAAAAAATCTGACTTTTGGGAATTCACTCAAAAATGGTGCCCAACGGTTGCAAATGCTCCCCTGAAAGGTTTGGCGGTCGAAACAGAAGGCTTTTTATCACAGGACAAGAAATCAGCCCTCGACAACTTAACAGGCAGAAATTTTTTTTTTTGAAAAAATCCCTAAGCCCCGGGGTCACAATTTCAGAAAAAATCTGACTTTTGTGAATTCACTCAAAAATGGTGCCCAACGGTTGCAAATGCTCCCCTGAAAGGTTTGGCAGTCGAAACGGAAGGCTTTTTACCACGGGACAAGAAATCAGACATCCACAACTTAACCGGCAGAAAAATATTTTTTTGAAAAAATCCCAAGCCCCGGGGTCACAATTTCAGAAAAAATCTGACTTTGGGGAATTCACTCAAAAATGGTGCCCAACGGTTGCAAATGCTCCCCTGAAAGGTTTGGCGGTCGAAACAGAAGGCCTTTTATCACAGGACAAGAAATCAGCCCTCGACAACTTAACCGGCAGAATTTTTTTTTTTGAAAAAATCAAAAGCCCCGGGGTCACAATTTCAGAAAAAATCTGACTTTTGGGAATTGACTCAAAAATGGTGCCCAACGGTTGCAAATGCTCCCCTGATAGGTTTGGTGGTCGAAACAGAATGCTTTTTACCACGGGACAAGAAATCAGACCTCCACAACTTAACCGGCAGAAAAATATTTTTTTGAAAAAATCCCAAGCCCCGGGGTCACAATTTCAAAAAAAATCTGACTTTTGGGAATTCACTCAAAAATGGTGCCCAACGGTTGCAAATGCTCCCCTGAAAGGTTTGGCGGTCGAAACAGAAGGCTTTTTATCACAGGACAAGAAATCAGCCCTCGACAACTTAACAGGCAGAAATTTTTTTTTTGAAAAAATCCCTAAGCCCCGGGGTCCCAATTTCAGAAAAAATCTGACTTTTGGGAATTCACTCAAAAATGGTAGCCCAACGGTTGCAAATGCTCCCCTGAATGGTTTGGTGGTCGAAACAGAAGGCTTTTTATCACGGGACAAGAAATCAGACCTCCACAACTTAACCGGCAGAAAAATATTTTTTTGAAAAAATCCCAAGCCCCGGGGTCACAATTTCAGAAAAAATCTGACTTTCGGGAATTCACTCAAAAATGGTGCCCAACGGTTGCAAACCCTCCCCTGAAAGGTTTGGCGGTCGAAACGGAAGGCATTTTATCACGGGACAAGAAATCAGACCTCTACAACTTAACCGGCAGAATTTTTTTTTTTGAAAAAAAATCCCAAGCCCCGGGGTCACAATTTCAGAAAAAATCTGACTTTTGGGAATTGACTCAAAAATGGTGCCCAACGGTTGCAAATGCTCCCCTGAATGGTTTGGTGGTCGAAACAGAAGGCTTTTTATCACGGGACAAGAAATCAGACCTCCACAACTTAACCGGCAGAAAAATATTTTTTTGAAAAAATCCCAAGCCCCGGGGTCACAATATCAGAAAAAATCTGACTTTCGGGAATTCACTCAAAAATGGTGTCCAATGGTTGCAAATGCTTCCCTGATAGGTTTGGTGGTCGAAACAGAAGGCTTTTTATCACAGGACAAGAAATCAGCCCTCGACAACTTAACCGGCAGAAATTTTTTTTTTGAAAAAATCCCAAGCCCCGGGGTCACAATTTCAGAAAAAATCTGACTTTTGGGAATTGACTCAAAAAAGGTGCCCAACGGTTGCAAATGCTCCCCTGATAGGTTTGGTGGTCGAAACAGAATGCTTTTTACCACGGGACAAGAAATCAGACCTCCACAACTTAACCGGCAGAAAAATATTTTTTTGAAAAAATCCCAAGCCCCGGGGTCACAATATCAGAAAAAATCTGACTTTCGGGAATTCACTCAAAAATGGTGTCCAATGGTTGCAAATGCTCCCGTGAAAGGTTTGGCGGTCGAAACAGAAGGCTTTTTATCACAGGACAAGAAATCAGCCCTCGAGAACTTAACCGGCAGAAATTTTTTTTTTGAAAAAATCCCAAGCCCCGGGGTCACAATTTCAGAAAAAATCTGACTTTGGGGAATTGACTCAAAAAAGGTGCCCAACGGTTGCAAATGCTCCCCTGATAGGTTTGGTGGTCGAAACAGAATGCTTTTTACCACGGGACAAGAAATCAGACCTCCACAACTTAACCGGCAGAAAAATATTTTTTGGAAAAAATCCCAAGCCCCGGGGTCACAATTTCAGAAAAAATCTGACTTTCGGGAATTCACTCAAAAATGGTGCCCAACGGTTGCAAACCCTCCCCTGAAAGGTTTGGTGGTCGAAACGGAAGGCATTTTATCACGGGACAAGAAATCATACCTCTACAACTTAACCGGCAGAATTTTTTTTTTTTGAAAAAATCCCAAGCCCCGGGGTCACAATTTCAGAAAAAATCTGACTTTTGGGAATTGACTCAAAAATGGTGCCCAACGGTTGCAAATGCTCCTCTGAATGGTTTGGTGGTCGAAACAGAAGGCTTTTTATCACAGGACAAGAAATCAGCCCTCGACAACTTAACCGGCAGAAATTTTTTTTTTGAAAAAATCCCTAAGCCCCGGGGTCACAATTTCAGAAAAAATCTGACTTTTGGGAATTCACTCAAAAATGGTGCCCAACGGTTGCAAATGCTACCCTGAAAGGTTTGGCGGTCGAAACGGAAGGCTTTTTACCACGGGACAAGAAATCAGTCCTCCGCAACTTAACCGGCAGAAATTTTTTTTTTGAAAAAATCCCAAGCCCCGGGGTCACAATTTCAGAAAAAATCTGACTTTTGAGAATTGACTCAAAAATGGTGCCCAACGATTGCAAATGCTCCCCTGATAGGTTTGGTGGTCGAAACAGAATGCTTTTTACCACGGGACAAGAAATCAGACCTCCACAACTTAACCGGCAGAAAAATATTTTTTTGAAAAAATCCCAAGCCCCGGGGTCACAATTTCAGAAAAAATCTGACTTTCGGGAATTCACTCATAAATGGTGCCAAACGGTTGCAAATGCTCCCCTGATAGGTTTGGTGGTCGAAACAGAATGCTTTTTACCACGGGACAAGAAATCAGACCTCCACAACTTAACCGGCAGAAAAATATTTTTTTGAAAAAATCCCAAGCCCCGGGGTCACAATATCAGAAAAAATCTGACTTTCGGGAATTCACTCAAAAATGGTGCCCAACGGTTGCAAATGCTCCCCTGATAGGTTTGGTGGTCGAAACAGAATGCTTTTTACCACGGGACAAGAAATCAGACCTCCACAACTTAACCGGCAGAAAAATATTTTTTTGAAAAAATCCCAAGCCCCGGGGTCACAATTTCAGAAAAAATCTGACTTTCGGGAATTGACTCATAAATGGTGCCCAACGGTTGCAAATGCTCCCCTGAAAGGTTTGGTGGTCGAAACAGAATGCTTTTTACCACGGGACAAGAAATCAGACCTCCACAACTTAACCGGCAGAAAAATATTTTTTTGAAAAAATGCCAAGCCCCGGGGTCACAATTTCAGAAAAAATCTGACTTTCGGGAATTCACTCAAAAATGGTGTCCAACGGTTGCAAATGCTCCCCTGAAAGGTTTGGCGGTCGAAACAGAAGGCTTTTTATCACAGGACAAGAAATCAGCCCTCGACAACTTAACAGGCAGAATTTTTTTTTTTGAAAAAATCCCTAAGCCCCGGGGTCACAATTTCAGAAAAAATATGACTTTTGGGAATTCACTCAAAAATGGTAGCCCAACGGTTGCAAATCCTCCCCTGAATGGTTTGGTGGTCGAAACAGAAGGCTTTTTATCACAGGACAAGAAATCAGACCTCCACAAGTTAACCGGCAGAAAAATATTTTTTCGAAAAAATCCCAAGCCCCGGGGTCACAATTTCAGAAAAAATCTGACTTTCGGGAATTCACTCAAAAATGGTGCCCAACGGTTGCAAACCCTCCCCTGAAAGGTTTGGCGGTCGAAACGGAAGGCATTTTATCACGGGACAAGAAATCAGACCTCTACAACTTAACCGGCAGAATTTTTTTTTTTGAAAAAATCCCAAGCCCCGGGGTCACAATTTCAGAAAAAATCTGACTTTTGGGAATTGACTCAAAAATGGTGTCCAACGGTTGCAAATGCTCCCCTGAATGGTTTGGTGGTCGAAACAGAAGGCTTTTTATCACAGGACAAGAAATCAGACCTCCACAACTTAACCGGCAGAAAAATATTTTTTTGAAAAAATCCCAAGCCCCGGGGTCACAATTTCAGAAAAAATCTGACTTTTGGGAATTCACTCAAAAATGGTGCCCAACGGTTGCAAATGCTCCCCTGAAAGGTTTGGCGGTCGAAACGGAAGGCTTTTTACCACGGGACAAGAAATCAGACCTCCACAACTTAACCGGCAGAAAAATATTTTTTTGAAAAAATCCCAAGCCCCGGGGTCACAATTTCAGAAAAAATCTGACTTTTGGGAATTGACTCAAAAATGGTGCCCAACGGTTGCAAATGCTCCCCTGATAGGTTTGGTGGTCGAAACAGAATGCTTTTCACCACGGGACAAGAAATTAGACCTCCACAACTTAACCGGCAGAAATTTTTTTTTTTTAAAAAATCCCAAGCCCCGGGGTCACAATATCAGAAAAAATCTGACTTTTGGGAATTCACTCAAAAATGGTGTCCAATGGTTGCAAAGGATCCCCTGAAAGGTTTGGCGGTCGAAACAGAAGGCTTTTTATCACAGGACAAGAAATCAGCCCTCGACAACTTAACCGGCAGAAATTTTTTTTTTGAAAAAATCCCAAGCCCCGGGGTCACAATTTCAGAAAAAATCTGACTTTTGGGAATTGACTCATAAATGGTGCCCAACGGTTGCAAATGCTCCCCTGATAGGTTTGGTGGTTGAAACAGAATGCTTTTTACCACGGGACAAGAAATCAGACCTCCACAACTTAACCGGCAGAAAAATATTTTTTTGAAAAAATGCCAAGCCCTGGGGTCACAATTTCAGAAAAAAATCTGACTTTCGGGAATTCACTCAAAAATGGTGCCCAACGGTTGCAAACCCTCCCCTGAAAGGTTTGGCGGTCGAAACGGAAGGCATTTTATCACGGGACAAGAAATCAGACCTCTACAACTTAACCGGCAGAATATTTTTTTTTGAAAAAATCCCAAGCCCCGGGGTCACAATTTCAGAAAAAAATTGACTTTTGGGAATTGACTCAAAAATGGTGCCCAACGGTTGCAAATGCTCCCCTGAAAGGTTTGGCGGTCGAAACAGAAGGCTTATTATCAGAGGACAAGAAATCAGACCTCCACAACTTAACCGGCAGAAAAATATTTTTTTGAAAAAATCCCAAGCCCCGGGGTCACAATATCAGAAAAAATCTGACTTTCGGGAATTCACTCAAAAATGGTGCCCAACGGTTGCAAATGCTCCCCTGAATGGTTTGGTGGTCGAAACAGAAGGCTTTTTATCACAGGACAAGAAATCAGCCCTCGACAACTTAACCGGCAGAATTTTTTTTTTTAAAAAAAATCCCTAAGCCCCGGGGTCACAATTTCAGAAAAAATTTGACTTTCGGGAATTCACTCAAAAATGGTGCCCAACGGTTGCAAATGCTCCCCTGATAGGTTTGGTGGTCGAAACAGAATGCTTTTTACCACGGGACAAGAAATCAGACCTCCACAACTTAACCGGCAGAAAAATATTTTTTTGAAAAAATCCCAAGCCCCGGGGTCACAATTTCAGAAAAAATCTGACTTTCGGGAATTCACTCAAAAATGGTGCCCAACGGTTGCAAACCCTCCCCTGAAAGGTTTGGCGGTCGAAACAGAAGGCTTTTTATCACAGGACAAGAAATCAGCCCTCCACAACTTAACCGGCAGAAATTTTTTTTTTGAAAATATCCCAAGCCCCGGGGTCACAATTTCAGAAAAAATCTGACTTTTGGGAATTGACTCAAAAATGGTGCCCAACGGTTGCAAATGCTCCCCTGATAGGTTTGGTGGTCGAAACAGAATGCTTTTTACCACGGGACAAGAAATCAGACCTCCACAACTTAACCGGCAGAAAAATATTTTTTTGAAAAAATCCCAAGCCCCGGGGTCACAATTTCAGAAAAAATCTGACTTTCGGGAATTCACTCATAAATGGTGCCCAACGGTTGCAAATGCTCCCCTGAAAGGTTTGGTGGTCGAAACAGAATGCTTTTTACCACGGGACAAGAAATCAGACCTCCATAACTTAACCGGCAGAAAAATATTTTTTTGAAAAAATCCCAAGCCCCGGGGTCACAATATCAGAAAAAATCTGACTTTCGGGAATTCACTCAAAAATGGTGTCCAATGGTTGCAAATGCTCCCCTGAAAGGTTTGGCGGTCGAAACAGAAGGCTTTTTATAACAGGACAAGAAATCAGCCCTCGACAACTTAACCGGCAGAAATTTTTTTTTTGAAAAAATCCCAAGCCCCGGGGTCACAATTTCAGAAAAAATCTGACTTTTGGGAATTGACTCAAAAATGGTGCCCAACGGTTGCAAATGCTCCCCTGATAGGTTTGGTGGTCGAAACAGAATGCTTTTTACCACGGGATAAGAAATCAGACCTCCACAACTTAACCGGCAGAAAAATATTTTTTTGAAAAAATCCCAAGCCCTGGGGTCACAATTTCAGAAAAAAATCTGACTTTCGGGAATTCACTCAAAAATGGTGCCCAACGGTTGCAAACCCTCCCCTGAAAGGTTTGGCGGTCGAAACAGAAGGCTTTTTATAACAGGACAAGAAATCAGCCCTCGACAACTTAACCGGCAGAAATTTTTTTTTTGAAAAAATCCCAAGCCCC
Organism: Podarcis tiliguerta; assembly: GCF_965153285.1. Taxonomy (NCBI): domain Eukaryota; kingdom Metazoa; phylum Chordata; class Lepidosauria; order Squamata; family Lacertidae; genus Podarcis; species Podarcis tiliguerta. The sequence continues at coordinate 60,132 of NW_028148686.1, read as the reverse complement.
GGGGTCACAATTTCAGAAAAAATCTGACTTTTGGGAATTGACTCAAAAATGGTGCCCAACGGTTGCAAATGCTCTCCTGATAGGTTTGGTGGTCGAAACAGAAGGCTTTTTATCACAGAACAAGAAATCAGCCCTCCACAACTTAACCGGCAGAAAAATATTTTTTTGAAAAAATCCCAAGCCCCGGGGTCACAATTTCAGAAAAAATCTGACTTTTGGGAATTGACTCAAAAATGGTGCCCAACGGTTGCAAATGCTCCCCTGATAGGTTTGGTGGTCGAAACAGAATGCTTTTTACCACGGGATAAGAAATCAGACCTCCACAACTTAACCGGCAGAAAAATATTTTTTTGAAAAAATCCCAAGCCCTGGGGTCACAATTTCAGAAAAAAATCTGACTTTCGGGAATTCACTCAAAAATGGTGCCCAACGGTTGCAAACCCTCCCCTGAAAGGTTTGGCGGTCGAAACGGAAGGCATTTTATCACGGGACAAGAAATCAGACCTCTACAACTTAACCGGCAGAATATTTTTTTTTGAAAAAATCCCAAGCCCCGGGGTCACAATATCAGAAAAAATCTGACTTTCGGGAATTCACTCAAAAATGGTGCCCAACGGTTGCAAATGCTCCCCTGAATGGTTTGGTGGTCGAAACAGAAGGCTTTTTATCACAGGACAAGAAATCAGCCCTCGACAACTTAACCGGCAGAAATTTTTTTTTTGAAAAAATCCCAAGCCCCGGGGTCACAATTTCAGAAAAAATCTGACTTTTGGGAATTGACTCAAAAATGGTGCCCAACGGTTGCAAATGCTCCCCTGATAGGTTTGGTGGTCGAAACAGAATGCTTTTTACCACGGGACAAGAAATCAGACCTCCACAACTTAACCGACAGAGAAATATTTTTTTGAAAAAATGCCAAGCCCTGGGGTCACAATTTCAGAAAAAAATCTGACTTTCGGGAATTCACTCAAAAATGGTGTCCAACGGTTGCAAATGCTCCCCTGAAAAGTTTGGCGGTCGAAACAGAAGGCTTTTTATCACAGGACAAGAAATCAGCCCTCGACAACTTAGCAGGCAGAAAATTTTTTTTTGAAAAAATCCCTAAGCCCCGGGGTCACAATTTCAGAAAAAATCTGACTTTTGGGAATTCACTCAAAAATGGTGCCCAACGGTTGCAAATGCTCACCTGATAGGTTTGGTGGTCGAAACAGAATGCTTTTTACCACGGGACAAGAAATCAGACCTCCACAACTTAACCGGCAGAAAAATATTTTTTTGAAAAAATCCCAAGCCCCGGGGTCACAATTTCAGAAAAAATCTGACTTTCGGGAATTCACTCAAAAATGGTGCCCAACGGTTGCAAACCCTCCCCTGAAAGGTTTGGCGGTCGAAACGGAAGGCATTTTATCACGGGACAACAAATCAGACCTCCACAACTTTACCGGCAGAAAAATATTTTTTTGAAAAAATCCCAAGCCCCGGGGTCACAATTTCAGAAAAAATTTGACTTTTGGGAATTGACTCAAAAATGGTGCCCAACGGTTGCAAATGCTCCCCTGAAAGGTTTGGCGGTCGAAACAGAAGGCTTATTATCAGAGGACAAGAAATCAGACCTCCACAACTTAACCGGCAGAATTTTTTTTTTTGAAAAAATCCCTAAGCCCCGGGGTCACAATTTCAGAAAAAATCTGACTTTTGGGAATTCACTCAAAAATGGTGCCCAACGGTTGCAAATGCTCCCCTGAAAGGTTTGGTGGTCGAAACAGAATGCTTTTTACCACGGGACAAGAAATCAGACCTCCACAACTTAACCGGCAGAAAAATATTTTTTTGAAAAAATCCCAAGCCCCGGGGTCACAATTTCAGAAAAAATCTGACTTTCGGGAATTCACTCATAAATGGTGCCCAACGGTTGCAAATGCTCCCCTGAAAGGTTTGGTGGTCGAAACAGAATGCTTTTTACCACGGGACAAGAAATCAGACCTCCACAACTTAACCGGCAGAAAAATATTTTTTTGAAAAAATCCCAAGCCCCGGGGTCACAATATCAGAAAAAATCTGACTTTAGGGAATTCACTCAAAAATGGTGTCCAATGGTTGCAAATGCTCCCCTGAAAGGTTTGGCGGTCGAAACAGAAGGCTTTTTATCACAGGACAAGAAATCAGCCCTCGACAACTTAACCGGCAGAAATTTGTTTTTTGAAAAAATCCTAAGCCCCGGGGTCACAATTTCAGAAAAAATCTGACTTTTGGGAATTGAGTCAAAAATGGTGCCCAACGGTTGCAAATGCTCCCCTGAATGGTTTGGTGGTCGAAACAGAAGGCTTTTTATCACGGGACAAGAAATCAGACCTCCACAACTTAACCGGCAGAAAAATATTTTTTTGAAAAAATCCCAAGCCCGGGGTCACAATTTCAGAAAAAATCTGACTTTCGGGAATTCACTCAAATATGGTGCCCAACGGTTGCAAACCCTCCCCTGAAAGGTTTGGCGGTCGAAACGGAAGGCATTTTATCACGGGACAAGAAATCAGACCTCTACAACCTAACCGGCAGAATTTTTTTTTTTGAAAAAATCCCAAGCCCCGGCGTCACAATTTCAGAAAAAATCTGACTTTTGGGAATTGACTCAAAAATCGTGCCCAACGGTTGCAAATGCTCCCCTGAAAGGTTTGGCGGTCGAAACAGAAGGCTTTTTATCACAGGACAAGAAATCAGCCCTCGACAACTTAACAGGCAGAATTTTTTTTTTTGAAAAAATCCCTAAGCCCCGGGGTCACAATTTCAGAAAAAATCTGACTTTTGGGAATTCACTCAAAAATGGTGCCCAACGGTTGCAAATGCTCCCCTGAATGGTTTGGTGGTCGAAACAGAAGGCTTTTTATCACGGGACAAGAAATCAGCCCTCCACAACTTAACCGGCAGAAAAATATTTTTTTGAAAAAATGCCAAGCCCCGGGGTCACAATTTCAGAAAAAATCTGACTTTCGGGAATTCACTCAAAAATGGTGCCCAACGGTTGCAAACCCTCCCCTGAAAGGTTTGGCGGTCGAAACGGAAGGCATTTTATCACGGGACAAGAAATCAGACCTCTACAACTTAACCGGCAGAATTTTTTTTTTTGAAAAAATCCCAAGCCCCGGGGTCACAATTTCAGAAAAAATCTGACTTTTGGGAATTGACTCAAAAATGGTGCCCAACGGTTGCAAATGCTCCCCTGAAAGGTTTGGCGGTCGAAACAGAAGGCTTATTATCACAGGACAAGAAATCAGACCTCCACAACTTAACCGGCAGAAAAATATTTTTTTGAAAAAATCCCAAGCCCCGGGGTCACAATATCAGAAAAAATCTGACTTTCGGGAATTTCCTCAAAAATGGTGCCCAACGGTTGCAAATGCTCCCTGAAAGGTTTGGTGGTCGAAACAAAAGGCTTTTTATCACAGGACAAGAAATCAGCCCTCGACAACTTAACCGGCAGAAATTTTTTTTTTGAAAAAATCCCTAAGCCCCGGGGTCACAATTTCAGAAAAAATCTGACTTTTGGGAATTCACTCAAAAATGGTGCCCAACGGTTGCAAATGCTCCCCTGAAAGGTTTGGTGGTCGAAACAGAATGCTTTTTACCACGGGACAAGAAATCAGACCTCCACAACTTAACCGGCAGAAAAATATTTTTTTGAAAAAATCCCAAGCCCCGGGGTCACAATTTCAGAAAAAATCTGACTTTCGGGAATTCACTCAAAAATGGTGCCCAACGGTTGCAAATGCTCCCCTGAATGGTTTGGTGGTCGAAACAGAAGGCTTTTTATCAAGGGACAAGAAATCAGACCTCCACAACTTAACCGGCAGAAAAATATTTTTTTGAAAAAATCCCAAGCCCCGGGGTCACAATTTCAGAAAAAATCTGACTTTCGGGAATTCACTCAAAAATGGTGCCCAACGGTTGCAAACCCTCCCCTGAAAGGTTTGGTGGTCGAAACGGAAGGCATTTTATCACGGGACAAGAAATCAGACCTCTACAACTTAACCGGCAGAATTTTTTTTTTGAAAAAATCCCAAGCCCCGGGTTCACAATTTCAGAAAAAATCTGACTTTTGGGAATTCACTCAAAAATGGTGCCCAACGGTTGTAAATGCTCCCCTGAAAGGTTTGGTGGTCGAAACGGAAGGCTTTTTACCACGGGACAAGAAATCAGACCTCCACAACTTAACCGGCAGAAAAATATTTTTTTGAAAAAATCCCAAGCCCCGGGGTCACAATATCAGAAAAAATCTGACTTTAGGGAATTCACTCAAAAATGGTGCCCAACGGTTGCAAATGCTCCCCTGAATGATTTGGTGGTCGAAACAGAAGGCTATTTATCACGGGACAAGAAATCAGTCCTCCACAACTTAACCGGCAGAAAAATATTTTTTTGAAAAAATCCCAAGCCCCGGGGTCACAATTTCAGAAACAATCTGACTTTCGGGAATTCACTCATGAATGGTGCCCAAAGGTTGCAAATGCTCCCCTGAAAGGTTTGGTGTTCGAAACGGAAGGCTTTTTATCACGGGACAAGAAATCAGCCCTCAACAACTTAACCGGCAGAAAAATATTTTTTCGAAAAAATCCCAAGCCCCGGGGTCACAATATCAGAAAAAATCTGACTTTCGGGAATTCACTCAAAAATGGTGTCCAATGGTTGCAAAGGCTCCCCTGAAAGATTTGGTGTTCGAAACAGAAGGCTTTTTACCACGGGACAAGAAATCAGACCTCCACAACTTAACCGGCAGAAAAATATTTTTTTGAAAAAATCCCAAGCCCCGGGGTCACAATTTCAGAAAAAATCTGACTTTCAGGAATTGACTCACAAAAGGTGCCCAACGGTTGCAAATGCTCCCCTGAAAGGTTTGGCGGTCGAAAAAGAATGCTTTTTACCACGGGACAAGAAATCAGACCTCCACAACTTAACCGGCAGAAAAATAATTTTTTGAAAAAATCCCAAGCCCCGGGGTCACAATTTCAGAAAAAATCTGACTTTTGGGAATTGACTCAAAAATGGTGCCCAACGGTTGCAAATTCTCCCCTGAAAGGTTTGGCGGTCGAAACAGAATGCTTATTATCACAGGACAAGAAATCAGACCTCCACAACGTAACCGGCAGAAATTTTTTTTTTGAAAAAATCCCAAGCCCCGGGGTCACAATTTCAGAAAAAATCTGACTTTCGGGAATTCACTCAAAAATGGTGCCCAACGGTTGCAAATGCTCCCCTGAAAGGTTTGGCGGTCGAAACAGAATGCTTATTATCACAGGACAAGAAATCAGACCTCCACAACGTAACCGGCAGAAATTTTTTTTTTGAAAAAATCCCAAGCCCCGGGGTCACAATTTCAGAAAAAATCTGACTTTCGGGAATTCACTCAAAAATGGTGCCCAACGGTTTCAAATGCTCCCCTGATAGGTTTAGTGGTCGAAACAGAATGCTTTTTACCACGGGACAAGAAATCAGACCTCCACAACTTAACCGGCAGAAAAATATTTTTTTGAAAAAATCCCAAGCCCCGGGGTCACAATATCAGAAAAAATCTGACTTTCGGGAATTCACTCAAAAATGGTGCCCAACGGTTGCAAATGCTCCTCTGAAAGGTTTGGCGGTCGAAACAGAAGGCTTTTTATCACAGGACAAGAAATCAGCCCTCGACAACTTAACCGGCAGAAATTTTTTTTTGGAAAAAATCCCAAGCCCGGGGTCACAATATCAGAAAAAATCTGACTTTTGGGAATTCACTCAAAAATGGTGCCCAACGGTTGCAAATGCTCCCCTGAATGGTTTGGTCGTCGAAACAGAAGGCTTTTTATCACGGGACAAGAAATCAGTCCTCCACAACTTAACCGGCAGAAAAATATTTTTTTGAAAAAATCCCAAGCCCCGGGGTCACAATTTCAGAAAAAATCTGACTTTCGGGAATTCACTCATAAATGGTGCCCAACGGTTGCAAATGCTCCCCTGAAAGGTTTGGTGGTCGAAACGGAAGGCTTTTTATCACGGGACAAGAAATCAGCCCTCGACAACTTAACAGGCAGAAAAATATTTTTTCGAAAAAATCCCAAGCCCCGGGGTCACAGTATCAGAAAAAATCTGACTTTCGGGAATTCACTCAAAAATGGTGTCCAATGGTTGCAAAGGCTCCCCTGAAAGATTTGGTGGTCGAAACAGAAGGCTTTTTATCACGGGACAAGAAATCAGACCTCTACAACTTAACCGGCAGAAATTTTTTTTTTGAAAAAATCCCAAGCCCCGGGGTCACAATTTCAGAAAAAATCTGACTTTTGGGAATTCACTCAAAAATGGTGCCCAACGGTTGCAAATGCTCCCCTGAAAGGTTTGGCGGTCGAAACAGAAGGCTTTTTATCACAGGACAAGAAATCAGCCCTCGACAACTTAACCGGCAGAAATTTTTTTTTTGAAAAAATCCCAAGCCCCGGGGTCACAATTTCAGAAAAAATCTGACTTTCGGGAATTCACTCAAAAATGGTGCCCAACGGTTGCAAATGCTCCCCTGATAGGTTTGGTGGTCGAAACAGAATGCTTTTTACAACGGGACAAGAAATCAGCCCTCGACAACTTAACCGGCAGATTTTTTTTTTTTGAAAAAATCCCTAAGCCCCGGGGTCACAATTTCAGAAAAAATCTGACTTTTGGGAATTCACTCAAAAATGGTGCCCAACGGTTGCAAATGCTCCCCTGATAGGTTTGGTGGAAGAAACAGAATGCTTTTTACCATAGGACAAGAAATCAGACCTCCACAACTTAACCGGCAGAATTTTTTTTTTTTGAAAAAATCCCAAGCCCCGGGGTCACAATATCACAAAAAATCTGACTTTCGGGAATTCACTCAAAAATGGTGTCCAATGGTTGCAAAGGCTCCCCTGAAAGATTTGGTGGTCGAAACAGAAGGCTTTTTATCACGGGACAAGAAATCAGACCTCTACAACTTAACCGGCAGAATTTTTTTTTTTGAAAAAATCCCAAGCCCCGGGGTCACAATTTCAGAAAAAATCTGACTTTCGGGAATTCACTCAAAAATGGTTCCCAACGGTTGCAAATGCTCCCCTGAATGATTTGCTGGTCGAAACAGAAGGCTTTTTATCACGGGACAAGAAATCAGTCCTCCACAACTTAACCGGCAGAAAAATATTTTTTTGAAAAAATCCCAAGCCCCGGGGTCACAATTTCAGAAAAAATCTGACTTTCGGGAATTCACTCATAAATGGTGCCCAACGGTTGCAAATGCTCCCCTGAAAGGTTTGGTGTTCGAAACGGAAGGCTTTTTATCACGGGACAAGAAATCAGCCCTCGACAACTTAACCGGCAGAAAAATATTTTTTCGAAAAAATCCCAAGCCCCGGGGTCACAATATCAGAAAAAATCTGACCTTAGGGAATTCACTCAAAAATGGTGTCCAATGGTTGCAAAGGCTCCCCTGAAAGATTTGGTGGACGAAACAGAAGGCTTTTTACCACGGGACAAGAAATCAGACCTCCACAACTTAACCGGCAGAAAAATATTTTTTTTGAAAAAATCCCAAGCCCCGGGGTCACAATTTCAGAAAAAATCTGACTTTCGGGAATTGACTCATAAATGGTGCCCAACGGTTGCAAATGCTCCCCTGAAAGGTTTGGTGGTCGAAACAGAATGCTTTTTACCACGGGACAATAAATCAGACCTCCACAACTTAACCGGCAGAAAAATATTTTTTTGAAAAAATCCCAAGCCCCGGGGTCACAATATCAGAAAAAATCTGACTGTCGGGAATTCGCTCAAAAATGGTGTTCAATGGTTGCAAAGGCTCCCCTGAAAGGTTTGGCGGTCGAAACAGAAGGCTTTTTATCACAGGACAAGAAATCAGCCCTCGACAACTTAACCGGCAGAAATTTTTTTTTTGAAAAAATCCCAAGCCCCGGGGTCACAATTTCAGAAAAAATCTGACTTTCGGGAATTCACTCATAAATGGTGCCCAACGGTTGCAAATGCTCCCCTGAAAGGTTTGGCGGTCGAAACAGAAGGCTTATTATCACAGGACAAGAAATCAGCCCTCGACAACTTAACCGGCAGAAAAATATTTTTTTGAAAAAATCCCAAGCCCCGGGGTCACAATTTCAGAAAAAAACTGACTTTTGGGAATTGACTCAAAAATGGTGCCCAACGGTTGCAAATGCTCCCCTGAAAGGTTTGGCGGTCGAAACAGAAGGCTTTTTATCACAGGACAAGAAATCAGACCTCCACAACGTAACCGGCAGAAATTTTTTTTTTGAAAAAATCCCAAGCCCCGGGGTCACAATTTCAGAAAAAATCTGACCTTAGGGAATTCACTCAAAAATGGTGCCCAACGGATGCAAATGCTCCCCTGATAGGTTTAGTGGTCGAAACAGTAGGCTTATTATCACAGGACAAGAAATCAGACCTCCACAACTTAACCGGCAGAAAAATATTTTTTTGAAAAAATCCCAAGCCCCGGGGTCACAATATCAGAAAAAATCTGACTTTCGGGAATTCACTCAAAAATGGTGCCCAACGGTTGCAAATGCTCCCCTGATAGGTTTAGTGGTCGAAACAGAATGCTTTTCACCACGGGACAAGAAATCAGACCTCCACAACTTAACCGGCAGAAAAATATTTTTTTGAAAAAAACCCAAGCCCCGGGGTCACAATTTCAGAAAAAATCTGACTTTCGGGAATTCACTCAAAAATGGTGCCCAACGGTTGCAAATGCTCCCCTAATAGGTTTAGTATTCGAAACAGAATGCTTTTCACCACGGGACAAGAAATCAGACCTCCACAACTTAACCGGCAGAAAAATATTTTTTTGAAAAAAACCCAAGCCCCGGGGTCACAATTTCAGAAAAAATCTGACTTTCGGGAATTCACTCAAAAATGGTGCCCAACGGTTGCAAATGCTCCCCTAATAGGTTTAGTATTCGAAACAGAATGCTTTTCACCACGGGACAAGAAATCAGACCTCCACAACTTAACCGGCAGAAAAATATTTTTTTGAAAAAATCCCAAGCCCCGGGGTCACAATTTCAGAAAAAATCTGACTTTCGGGAATTGACTCAAAAATGGTGCCCAACGGTTGCAAATGCTCCCCTGAAAGGTTTGGCGGTCGAAACAGAATGCTTATTATCACAGGACAAGAAATCAGACCTCCACAACGTAACCGGCAGAAATTTTTTTTTTGAAAAAATCCCAAGCCCCGGGGTCACAATTTCAGAAAAAATCTGACTTTCGGGAATTCACTCAAAAATGGTGCCCAACGGTTGCAAATGCTCCCCTGATAGGTTTAGTGGTCGAAACAGAATGCTTTTTACCACGGGACAAGAAATCAGACCTCCACAACTTAACCGGCAGAAAAATATTTTTTTGAAAAAATCCCAAGCCCCGGGGTCACAATATCAGAAAAAATCTGACTTTCGGGAATTCACTCAAAAATGGTGCCCAACGGTTGCAAATGCTCCCCTGAAAGGTTTGGTGGTCGAAACGGAAGGCTTTTTATCACGGGACAAGAAATCAGCCCTCGACAACTTAACCGGCAGAAAAATCTTTTTTCGAAAAAATCCCAAGCCCCGGGGTCACAGTATCAGAAAAAATCTGACTTTCGGGAATTCACTCAAAAATGGTGTCCAATGGTTGCAAATGCTCCCCTGAAAGATTTGGTGGTCGAAACAGAAGGCTTTTTATCACGGGACAAGAAATCAGACCTCTACAACTTAACCGGCAGAATTTTTTTTTTTGAAAAAATCCCAAGCCCCGGGGTCACAATTTCAGAAAAAATCTGACTTTTGGGAATTCACTCAAAAATGGTGCCCAACGGTTGCAAATGCTCCCCTGAAAGGTTTGGCGGTCGAAACAGAAGGCTTTTTATCACAGGACAAGAAATCAGACCTCTACAACTTAACCGGCAGAAATTTTTTTTTTGAAAAAATCCCAAGCCCCGGGGTCACAATTTTAGAAAAAATCTGACTTTCGGGAATTCACTCATAAATGGTGCCCAACGGTTGCAAATGCTCCCCTTAATGGTTTGGTGGTCGAAACAGAAGGTTTTTTATCACAGGACAAGTAATCAGCCCTCGACAACTTAACCGGCAGAAATTTTTTTTTTGAAAAAATCCCTAAGCCCCGGGGTCACAATTTCAGAAAAAAATCTGACTTTTGGGAATTGACTCAAAAATGGTGCCCAACGGTTGCAAATGCTCCCCTGAAAGGTTTGGCGGTCGAAACAGAAGGCTTATTATCACAGGACAAGAAATCAGACCTCCACAACTTAACCGGCAGAAAAATATTTTTTTGAAAAAATCCCAAGCCCCGGGGTCACAATATCAGAAAAAATCTGACTTTCGGGAATTCACTCATAAATGGTGCCCAACGGTTGCAAATGCTCCTCTGAAAGGTTTGGCGGTCGAAACAGAAGGCTTTTTATCACAGGACAAGAAATCAGCCCTCGACAACTTAACCGGCAGAAATTTTTTTTTTGAAAAAATCCCAAGCCCCGGGGTCACAATATCAGAAAAAATCTGACTTTCGGGAATTCACTCAAAAATGGTGCCCAACGGTTGCAAATGCTCCCCTGAATGATTTGGTGGTCGAAACAGAAGGCTTTTTATCACGGGACAAGAAATCAGACCTCTACAACTTAACCGGCAGAAAAATATTTTTTTGAAAAAATCCCAAGCCCCGGGGTCACAATTTCAGAAAAAAACTGACTTTTGGGAATTGACTCAAAAATGGTGCCCAACGGTTGCAAATGCTCCCCTGAAAGGTTTGGCGGTCGAAACAGAATGCTTATTATCACAGGACAAGAAATCAGACCTCCACAACGTAACCGGCAGAAATTTTTTTTTTGAAAAAATCCCAAGCCCCGGGGTCACAATTTCAGAAAAAATCTGACTTTCGGGAATTCACTCAAAAATGGTGCCCAACGGTTGCAAATGCTCCCCTGATAGGTTTAGTGGTCGAAACAGAATGCTTTTTACCACGGGACAAGAAATCAGACCTCCACAACTTAACCGGCAGAAAAATATTTTTTTGAAAAAATCCCAAGCCCCGGGGTCACAATTTCAGAAAAAATCTGACTTTCGGGAATTCACTCAAAAATGGTGCCCAACGGTTGCAAATGCTCCCCTGAAAGGTTTGGCGGTCGAAACGGAAGGCTTTTTATCACGGGACAAGAAATGAGCCCTCGACAACTTAACCGGCAGAAAAATATTTTTTCGAAAAAATCCCAAGCCCCGGGGTCACAATATCAGAAAAAATCTGACCTTAGGGAATTCACTCAAAAATGGTGTTCAATGGTTGCAAAGGCTCCCCTGAAAGGTTTGGCGGTCGAAACAGAAGGCTTTTTATCACAGGACAAGAAATCAGCCCTCGACAACTTAACCGGCAGAAATTTTTTTTTTGAAAAAATCCCAAGCCCCGGGGTCACAATTTCAGAAAAAATCTGACTTTCGGGAATTCACTCAAAAATGGTGCCCAACGGTTGCAAATGCTCCCCTGATAGGTTTAGTGGTCGAAACAGAATGCTTTTTACCACTGGACAAGAAATCAGACCTCCACAACTTAACCGGCAGAAAAATATTTTTTTGAAAAAATCCCAAGCCCCGGGGTCACAATATCAGAAAAAATCTGACTTTCGGGAATTCACTCATAAATGGTGCCCAACGGTTGCAAATGCTCCTCTGAAAGGTTTGGCGGTCGAAACAGAAGGCTTTTTATCACAGGACAAGAAATCAGCCCTCGACAACTTAACCGGCAGAAATTTTTTTTTTGAAAAAATCCCAAGCCCGGGGTCACAATATCAGAAAAAATCTGACTTTTGGGAATTCACTCAAAAATGGTGCCCAACGGTTGCAAATGCTCCCCTGAATGGTTTGGTCGTCGAAACAGAAGGCTTTTTATCACGGGACAAGAAATCAGTCCTCTACAACTTAACCGGCAGAAAAATATTTTTTTGAAAAAATCCCAAGCCCCGGGGTCACAATTTCAGAAAAAATCTGACTTTCGGGAATTCACTCATAAATGGTGCCCAACGGTTGCAAATGCTCCCCTGAAAGGTTTGGTGGTCGAAACGGAGGGCTTTTTATCACGGGACAAGAAATCAGCCCTCGACAACTTAACCGGCAGAAAAATATTTTTTCGAAAAAATCCCAAGCCCCGGGGTCACAGTATCAGAAAAAATCTGACTTTCGGGAATTCACTCAAAAATGGTGTCCAATGGTTGCAAAGGCTCCCCTGAAAGATTTGGTGGTCGAAACAGAAGGCTTTTTATCACGGGACAAGAAATCAGACCTCTACAACTTAACCGGCAGAATTTTTTTTTTTTTGAAAAAATCCCAAGCCCCGGGGTCACAATTTCAGAAAAAATCTGACTTTTGGGAATTCACTCAAAAATGGTGCCCAACGGTTGCAAATGCTCCCCTGAAAGGTTTGGCGGTCGAAACAGAAGGCTTTTTATCACAGGACAAGAAATCAGCCCTCGACAACTTAACCGGCAGAAATTTTTTTTTTGAAAAAATCCCAAGCCCCGGGGTCACAATTTCAGAAAAAATCTGACTTTCGGGAATTCACTCATAAATGGTGCCCAACGGTTGCAAATGCTCCCCTGAATGGTTTGGTGGTCGAAACAGAAGGCTTTTTATCACAGGACAAGTAATCAGCCCTCGACAACTTAACCGGCAGAAATTTTTTTTTTGAAAAAATCCCTAAGCCCCGGGGTCACAATATCAGAAAAAATCTGACTTTTGGGAATTCACTCAAAAATGGTGCCCAACGGTTGCAAATGCTCCCCTGAATGGTTTGGTCGTCGAAACAGAAGGCTTTTTATCACGGGACAAGAAATCAGTCCTCTACAACTTAACCGGCAGAAAAATATTTTTTTGAAAAAATCCCAAGCCCCGGGGTCACAATTTCAGAAAAAATCTGACTTTCGGGAATTCACTCATAAATGGTGCCCAACGGTTGCAAATGCTCCCCTGAAAGGTTTGGTGGTCGAAACGGAAGGCTTTTTATCACGGGACAAGAAATCAGCCCTCGACAACTTAACCGGCAGAAAAATATTTTTTCGAAAAAATCCCAAGCCCCGGGGTCACAGTATCAGAAAAAATCTGACTTTCGGGAATTCACTCAAAAATGGTGTCCAATGGTTGCAAAGGCTCCCCTGAAAGATTTGGTGGTCGAAACAGAAGGCTTTTTATCACGGGACAAGAAATCAGACCTCTACAACTTAACCGGCAGAATTTTTTTTTTTGAAAAAATCCCAAGCCCCGGGGTCACAATTTCAGAAAAAATCTGACTTTTGGGAATTCACTCAAAAATGGTGCCCAACGGTTGCAAATGCTCCCCTGAAAGGTTTGGCGGTCGAAACAGAAGGCTTTTTATCACAGGACAAGAAATCAGCCCTCGACAACTTAACCGGCAGAATTTTTTTTTTTGAAAAAATCCCAAGCCCCGGGGTCACAATTTCAGAAAAAATCTGACTTTCGGGAATTCACTCATAAATGGTGCACAACGGTTGCAAATGCTCCCCTGAAAGGTTTGGTGGTCGAAACGGAAGGCTTTTTATCACGGGACAAGAAATCAGCCCTCGACAACTTAACCGGCAGAAAAATATTTTTTCGAAAAAATCCCAAGCCCCGGGGTCACAGTATCAGAAAAAATCTGACTTTCGGGAATTCACTCAAAAATGGTGTCCAATGGTTGCAAAGGCTCCCCTGAAAGATTTGGTGGTCGAAACAGAAGGCTTTTTATCACGGGACAAGAAATCAGACCTCTACAACTTAACCGGCAGAATTTTTTTTTTTTGAAAAAATCCCAAGCCCCGGGGTCACAATTTCAGAAAAAATCTGACTTTTGGGAATTCACTCAAAAATGGTGCCCAACGGTTGCAAATGCTCCCCTGAAAGGTTTGGCGGTCGAAACAGAAGGCTTTTTATCACAGGAAAAGAAATCAGCCCTCGACAACTTAACCGGCAGAATTTTTTTTTTTGAAAAAATCCCTAAGCCCCGGGGTCACAATATCAGAAAAAATCTGACTTTTGGGAATTCACTCAAAAATGGTGCCCAACGGTTGCAAATGCTCCCCTGAATGGTTTGGTCGTCGAAACAGAAGGCTTTTTATCACGGGACAAGAAATCAGTCCTCTACAACTTAACCGGCAGAAAAATATTTTTTTGAAAAAATCCCAAGCCCCGGGGTCACAATTTCAGAAAAAATCTGACTTTCGGGAATTCACTCATAAATGGTGCCCAACGGTTGCAAATGCTCCCCTGAAAGGTTTGGTGGTCGAAACGGAAGGCTTTTTATCACGGGACAAGAAATCAGCCCTCGACAACTTAACCGGCAGAAAAATATTTTTTCGAAAAAATCCCAAGCCCCGGGGTCACAGTATCAGAAAAAATCTGACTTTCGGGAATTCACTCAAAAATGGTGTCCAATGGTTGCAAAGGCTCCCCTGAAAGATTTGGTGGTCGAAACAGAAGGCTTTTTATCACGGGACAAGAAATCAGACCTCTACAACTTAACCGGCAGAATTTTTTTTTTTGAAAAAATCCCAAGCCCCGGGGTCACAATTTCAGAAAACATCTGACTTTTGGGAATTCACTCAAAAATGGTGCCCAACGGTTGCAAATGCTCCCCTGAAAGGTTTGGCGGTCGAAACAGAAGGCTTTTTATCACAGGACAAGAAATCAGCCCTCGACAACTTAACCGGCAGAATTTTTTTTTTTGAAAAAATCCCAAGCCCCGAGGTCACAATTTCAGAAAAAATCTGACTTTCGGGAATTCACTCATAAATGGTGCCCAACGGTTGCAAATGCTCCCCTGAATGGTTTGGTGGTCGAAACAGAAGGTTTTTTATCACAGGACAAGTAATCAGCCCTCGACAACTTAACCGGCAGAAATTTTTTTTTTGAAAAAATCCCTAAGCCCCGGGGTCACAATTTCAGAAAAAATCTGACTTTTGGGAATTCACTCAAAAATGGTGCCCAACGGTTGCAAATGCTCCCCTGAAAGGTTTGGCGGTCGAAAAAGAAGGCTTATTATCACAGGACAAGAAATCAGACCTCCACAACTTAACCGGCAGAAAAATATTTTTTTGAAAAAATCCCAAGCCCCGGGGTCACAATATCAGAAAAAATCTGACTTTCGGGAATTCACTCAAAAATGGTGCCCAACGGTTGCAAATGCTCCTCTGAAAGGTTTGGCGGTCGAAACAGAAGGCTTATTATCACAGGACAAGAAATCAGACCTCCACAACGTAACCGGCAGAAATTTTTTTTTTGAAAAAATCCCAAGCCCCGGGGTCACAATTTCAGAAAAAATCTGACTTTCGGGAATTCACTCAAAAATGGTGCCCAACGGTTGCAAATGCTCCCCTGATAGGTTTAGTGGTCGAAACAGAATGCTTTTTACCACGGGACAAGAAATCAGACCTCCACAACTTAACCGGCAGAAAAATATTTTTTTGAAAAAATCCCAAGCCCCGGGGTCACAATATCAGAAAAAATCTGACTTTCGGGAATTCACTCAAAAATGGTGCCCAACGGTTGCAAATGCTCCTCTGAAAGGTTTGGCGGTCGAAACAGAAGGCTTTTTATCACAGGACAAGAAATCAGCCCTCGTCAACTTAACCGGCAGAAATTTTTTTTTTGAAAAAATCCCAAGCCCGGGGTCACAATATCAGAAAAAATCTGACTTTTGGGAATTCACTCAAAAATGGTGCCCAACGGTTGCAAATGCTCCCCTGAATGGTTTGGTCGTCGAAACAGAAGGCTTTTTATCACGGGACAAGAAATCAGTCCTCTACAACTTAACCGGCAGAAAAATATTTTTTTGAAAAAATCCCAAGCCCCGGGGTCACAATTTCAGAAAAAATCTGACTTTCGGGAATTCACTCATAAATGGTGCCCAACGGTTGCAAATGCTCCCCTGAAAGGTTTGGTGGTCGAAACGGAAGGCTTTTTATCACGGGACAAGAAATCAGCCCTCGACAACTTAACCGGCAGAAAAATATTTTTTCGAAAAAATCCCAAGCCCCGGGGTCACAGTATCAGAAAAAATCTGACTTTCGGGAATTCACTCAAAAATGGTGTCCAATGGTTGCAAAGGCTCCCCTGAAAGATTTGGTGGTCGAAACAGAAGGCTTTTTATCACGGGACAAGAAATCAGACCTCTACAACTTAACCGGCAGAATTTTTTTTTTTTGAAAAAATCCCAAGCCCCGAGGTCACAATTTCAGAAAAAATCTGACTTTTGGGAATTCACTCAAAAATGGTGCCCAACGGTTGCAAATGCTCCCCTGAAAGGTTTGGCGGTCGAAACAGAAGGCTTTTTATCACAGGACAAGAAATCAGCCCTCGACAACTTAACCGGCAGAAATTTTTTTTTTGAAAAAATCCCAAGCCCCGGGGTCACAATTTCAGAAAAAATCTGACTTTCGGGAATTCACTCATAAATGGTGCCCAACGGTTGCAAATGCTCCCCTGAATGGTTTGGTGGTCGAAACAGAAGGCTTTTTATCACAGGACAAGTAATCAGCCCTCGACAACTTAACCGGCAGAAATTTTTTTTTTGAAAAAATCCCTAAGCCCCGGGGTCACAATATCAGAAAAAATCTGACTTTTGGGAATTCACTCAAAAATGGTGCCCAACGGTTGCAAATGCTCCCCTGAATGGTTTGGTCGTCGAAACAGAAGGCTTTTTATCACGGGACAAGAAATCAGTCCTCTACAACTTAACCGGCAGAAAAATATTTTTTTGAAAAAATCCCAAGCCCCGGGGTCACAATTTCAGAAAAAATCTGACTTTCGGGAATTCACTCATAAATGGTGCCCAACGGTTGCAAATGCTCCCCTGAAAGGTTTGGTGGTCGAAACGGAAGGCTTTTTATCACGGGACAAGAAATCAGCCCTCGACAACTTAACCGGCAGAAAAATATTTTTTCGAAAAAATCCCAAGCCCCGGGGTCACAGTATCAGAAAAAATCTGACTTTCGGGAATTCACTCAAAAATGGTGTCCAATGGTTGCAAAGGCTCCCCTGAAAGATTTGGTGGTCGAAACAGAAGGCTTTTTATCACGGGACAAGAAATCAGACCTCTACAACTTAACCGGCAGAATTTTTTTTTTTGAAAAAATCCCAAGCCCCGGGGTCACAATTTCAGAAAAAAACTGACTTTTGGGAATTGACTCAAAAATGGTGCCCAACGGTTGCAAATGCTCCCCTGAAAGGTTTGGTGGTCGAAACAGAATGCTTATTATCACAGGACAAGAAATCAGACCTCCACAACGTAACCGGCAGAAATTTTTTTTTTGAAAAAATCCCAAGCCCCGGGGTCACAATTTCAGAAAAAAATCTGACTTTCGGGAATTCACTCATAAATGGTGCCCAACGGTTGCAAATGCTCCCCTGAATGGTTTGGTGGTCGAAACAGAAGGCTTTTTATCACAGGACAAGTAATCAGCCCTCGACAACTTAACCGGCAGAAATTTTTTTTTTGAAAAAATCCCTAAGCCCCGGGGTCACAATATCAGAAAAAATCTGACTTTTGGGAATTCACTCAAAAATGGTGCCCAACGGTTGCAAATGCTCCCCTGAATGGTTTGGTCGTCGAAACAGAAGGCTTTTTATCACGGGACAAGAAATCAGTCCTCTACAACTTAACCGGCAGAAAAATATTTTTTTGAAAAAATCCCAAGCCCCGGGGTCACAATTTCAGAAAAAATCTGACTTTCGGGAATTCACTCATAAATGGTGCCCAACGGTTGCAAATGCTCCCCTGAAAGGTTTGATGGTCGAAACGGAAGGCTTTTTATCACGGGACAAGAAATCAGCCCTCGACAACTTAACCGGCAGAAAAATATTTTTTCGAAAAAATCCCAAGCCCCGGGGTCACAGTATCAGAAAAAATCTGACTTTCGGGAATTCACTCAAAAATGGTGTCCAATGGTTGCAAAGGCTCCCCTGAAAGATTTGGTGGTCGAAACAGAAGGCTTTTTATCACGGGACAAGAAATCAGACCTCTACAACTTAACCGGCAGAATTTTTTTTTTTGAAAAAATCCCAAGCCCCGGGGTCACAATTTCAGAAAAAAACTGACTTTTGGGAATTGACTCAAAAATGGTGCCCAACGGTTGCAAATGCTCCCCTGAAAGGTTTGGCGGTCGAAACAGAATGCTTATTATCACAGGACAAGAAATCAGACCTCCACAACGTAACCGGCAGAAATTTTTTTTTTGAAAAAATCCCAAGCCCCGGGGTCACAATTTCAGAAAAAATCTGACTTTCGGGAATTCACTCAAAAATGGTGCCCAACGGTTGCAAATGCTCCCCTGATAGGTTTAGTGGTCGAAACAGAATGCTTTTTACCACGGGACAAGAAATCAGACCTCCACAACTTAACCGGTAGAAAAATAGTTTTTTGAAAAAATCCCTAAGCCCCGGGGTCACAATTTCAGAAAAAATCTGACTTTCGGGAATTCACTCAAAAATGGTGCCCAACGGTTGCAAATGCTCCCCTGAATGGTTTGGTGGTCGAAACAGAAGGCTTTTTATCACAGGACAAGTAATCAGCCCTCGACAACTTAACCGGCAGAAATTTTTTTTTTGAAAAAATCCCTAAGCCCCGGGGTCACAATATCAGAAAAAATCTGACTTTTGGGAATTCACTCAAAAATGGTGCCCAACGGTTGCAAATGCTCCCCTGAATGGTTTGGTCGTCGAAACAGAAGGCTTTTTATCACGGGACAAGAAATCAGTCCTCTACAACTTAACCGGCAGAAAAATATTTTTTTGAAAAAATCCCAAGCCCCGGGGTCACAATTTCAGAAAAAAACTGACTTTCGGGAATTCACTCATAAATGGTGCCCAACGGTTGCAAATGCTCCCCTGAAAGGTTTGGTGGTCGAAACGGAAGGCTTTTTATCACGGGACAAGAAATCAGCCCTCGACAACTTAACCGGCAGAAAAATATTTTTTCGAAAAAATCCCAAGCCCCGGGGTCACAGTATCAGAAAAAATCTGACTTTCGGGAATTCACTCAAAAATGGTGTCCAATGGTTGCAAAGGCTCCCCTGAAAGATTTGGTGGTCGAAACAGAAGGCTTTTTATCACGGGACAAGAAATCAGACCTCTACAACTTAACCGGCAGAATTTTTTTTTTTGAAAAAATCCCAAGCCCCGGGGTCACAATTTCAGAAAAAATCTGACTTTTGGGAATTCACTCAAAAATGGTGCCCAACGGTTGCAAATGCTCCCCTGAAAGGTTTGGCGGTCGAAACAGAATGCTTTTTATCACAGGACAAGAAATCAGCCCTCGACAACTTAACCGGCAGAAATTTTTTTTTTGAAAAAATCCCAAGCCCCGGGGTCACAATTTCAGAAAAAATCTGACTTTCGGGAATTCACTCATAAATGGTGCACAACGGTTGCAAATGCTCCCCTGAAAGGTTTGGTGGTCGAAACGGAAGGCTTTTTATCACGGGACAAGAAATCAGCCCTCGACAACTTAACCGGCAGAAAAATATTTTTTCGAAAAAATCCCAAGCCCCTGGGTCACAGTATCAGAAAAAATCTGACTTTCGGGAATTCACTCAAAAATGGTGTCCAATGGTTGCAAAGGCTCCCCTGAAAGATTTGGTGGTCGAAAAAGAAGGCTTTTTATCACGGGACAAGAAATCAGACCTCTACAACTTAACCGGCAGAATTTTTTTTTTTTGAAAAAATCCCAAGCCCCGGGGTCACAATTTCAGAAAAAATCTGACTTTTGGGAATTCACTCAAAAATGGTGCCCAACGGTTGCAAATGCTCCCCTGAAAGGTTTGGCGGTCGAAACAGAAGGCTTTTTATCACAGGACAAGAAATCAGCCCTCGACAACTTAACCGGCAGAATTTTTTTTTTTGAAAAAATCCCTAAGCCCCGGGGTCACAATATCAGAAAAAATCTGACTTTTGGGAATTCACTCAAAAATGGTGCCCAACGGTTGCAAATGCTCCCCTGAATGGTTTGGTCGTCGAAACAGAAGGCTTTTTATCACGGGACAAGAAATCAGTCCTCTACAACTTAACCGGCAGAAAAATATTTTTTTGAAAAAATCCCAAGCCCCGGGGTCACAATTTCAGAAAAAATCTGACTTTCGGGAATTCACTCATAAATGGTGCCCAACGGTTGCAAATGCTCCCCTGAAAGGTTTGGTGGTCGAAACGGAAGGCTTTTTATCACGGGACAAGAAATCAGCCCTCGACAACTTAACCGGCAGAAAAATATTTTTTCGAAAAAATCCCAAGCCCCGGGGTCACAGTATCAGAAAAAATCTGACTTTCGGGAATTCACTCAAAAATGGTGTCCAATGGTTGCAAAGGCTCCCCTGAAAGATTTGGTGGTCGAAACAGAAGGCTTTTTATCACGGGACAAGAAATCAGACCTCTACAACTTAACCGGCAGAATTTTTTTTTTTGAAAAAATCCCAAGCCCCGGGGTCACAATTTCAGAAAAAATCTGACTTTTGGGAATTCACTCAAAAATGGTGCCCAACGGTTGCAAATGCTCCCCTGAAAGGTTTGGCGGTCGAAACAGAAGGCTTTTTATCACAGGACAAGAAATCAGCCCTCGACAACTTAACCGGCAGAATTTTTTTTTTTGAAAAAATCCCAAGCCCCGGGGTCACAATTTCAGAAAAAATCTGACTTTCGGGAATTCACTCATAAATGGTGCCCAACGGTTGCAAATGCTCCCCTGAATGGTTTGGTGGTCGAAACAGAAGGTTTTTTATCACAGGACAAGTAATCAGCCCTCGACAACTTAACCGGCAGAAATTTTTTTTTTGAAAAAATCCCTAAGCCCCGGGGTCACAATTTCAGAAAAAATCTGACTTTTGGGAATTCACTCAAAAATGGTGCCCAACGGTTGCAAATGCTCCCCTGAAAGGTTTGGCGGTCGAAAAAGAAGGCTTATTATCACAGGACAAGAAATCAGACCTCCACAACTTAACCGGCAGAAAAATATTTTTTTGAAAAAATCCCAAGCCCCGGGGTCACAATATCAGAAAAAATCTGACTTTCGGGAATTCACTCAAAAATGGTGCCCAACGGTTGCAAATGCTCCTCTGAAAGGTTTGGCGGTCGAAACAGAAGGCTTATTATCACAGGACAAGAAATCAGACCTCCACAACGTAACCGGCAGAAATTTTTTTTTTGAAAAAATCCCAAGCCCCGGGGTCACAATTTCAGAAAAAATCTGACTTTTGGGAATTCACTCAAAAATGGTGCCCAACGGTTGCAAATGCTCCCCTGAAAGGTTTGGCGGTCGAAACAGAAGGCTTTTTATCACAGGACAAGAAATCAGCCCTCGACAACTTAACCGGCAGAAAATTTTTTTTTGAAAAAATCCCAAGCCCCGGGGTCACAATTTCAGAAAAAATCTGACTTTCGGGAATTCACTCATAAATGGTGCCCAACGGTTGCAAATGCTCCCCTGAATGGTTTGGTGGTCGAAACAGAAGGCTTTTTATCACAGGACAAGTAATCAGCCCTCGACAACTTAACCGGCAGAAATTTTTTTTTTGAAAAAATCCCTAAGCCCCGGGGTCACAATATCAGAAAAAATCTGACTTTTGGGAATTCACTCAAAAATGGTGCCCAACGGTTGCAAATGCTCCCCTGAATGGTTTGGTCGTCGAAACAGAAGGCTTTTTATCACGGGACAAGAAATCAGTCCTCTACAACTTAACCGGCAGAAAAATATTTTTTTGAAAAAATCCCAAGCCCCGGGGTCACAATTTCAGAAAAAATCTGACTTTCGGGAATTCACTCATAAATGGTGCCCAACGGTTGCAAATGCTCCCCTGAAAGGTTTGGTGGTCGAAACGGAAGGCTTTTTATCACGGGACAAGAAATCAGCCCTCGACAACTTAACCGGCAGAAAAATATTTTTTCGAAAAAATCCCAAGCCCCGGGGTCACAGTATCAGAAAAAATCTGACTTTCGGGAATTCACTCAAAAATGGTGTCCAATGGTTGCAAAGGCTCCCCTGAAAGATTTGGTGGTCGAAACAGAAGGCTTTTTATCACGGGACAAGAAATCAGACCTCTACAACTTAACCGGCAGAATTTTTTTTTTTGAAAAAATCCCAAGCCCCGGGGTCACAATTTCAGAAAAAAACTGACTTTTGGGAATTGACTCAAAAATGGTGCCCAACGGTTGCAAATGCTCCCCTGAAAGGTTTGGCGGTCGAAACAGAATGCTTATTATCACAGGACAAGAAATCAGACCTCCACAACGTAACCGGCAGAAATTTTTTTTTTGAAAAAATCCCAAGCCCCGGGGTCACAATTTCAGAAAAAAATCTGACTTTCGGGAATTCACTCATAAATGGTGCCCAACGGTTGCAAATGCTCCCCTGAATGGTTTGGTGGTCGAAACAGAAGGCTTTTTATCACAGGACAAGTAATCAGCCCTCGACAACTTAACCGGCAGAAATTTTTTTTTTGAAAAAATCCCTAAGCCCCGGGGTCACAATATCAGAAAAAATCTGACTTATGGGAATTCACTCAAAAATGGTGCCCAACGGTTGCAAATGCTCCCCTGAATGGTTTGGTCGTCGAAACAGAAGGCTTTTTATCACGGGACAAGAAATCAGTCCTCTACAACTTAACCGGCAGAAAAATATTTTTTTGAAAAAATCCCAAGCCCCGGGGTCACAATTTCAGAAAAAATCTGACTTTCGGGAATTCACTCATAAATGGTGCCCAACGGTTGCAAATGCTCCCCTGAAAGGTTTGATGGTCGAAACGGAAGGCTTTTTATCACGGGACAAGAAATCAGCCCTCGACAACTTAACCGGCAGAAAAATATTTTTTCGAAAAAATCCCAAGCCCCGGGGTCACAGTATCAGAAAAAATCTGACTTTCGGGAATTCACTCAAAAATGGTGTCCAATGGTTGCAAAGGCTCCCCTGAAAGATTTGGTGGTCGAAACAGAAGGCTTTTTATCACGGGACAAGAAATCAGACCTCTACAACTTAACCGGCAGAATTTTTTTTTTTGAAAAAATCCCAAGCCCCGGGGTCACAATTTCAGAAAAAAACTGACTTTTGGGAATTGACTCAAAAATGGTGCCCAACGGTTGCAAATGCTCCCCTGAAAGGTTTGGCGGTCGAAACAGAATGCTTATTATCACAGGACAAGAAATCAGACCTCCACAACGTAACCGGCAGAAATTTTTTTTTTGAAAAAATCCCAAGCCCCGGGGTCACAATTTCAGAAAAAATCTGACTTTCGGGAATTCACTCAAAAATGGTGCCCAACGGTTGCAAATGCTCCCCTGATAGGTTTAGTGGTCGAAACAGAATGCTTTTTACCACGGGACAAGAAATCAGACCTCCACAACTTAACCGGTAGAAAAATAGTTTTTTGAAAAAATCCCTAAGCCCCGGGGTCACAATTTCAGAAAAAATCTGACTTTCGGGAATTCACTCAAAAATGGTGCCCAACGGTTGCAAATGCTCCTCTGAAAGGTTTGGCGGTCGAAACAGAAGGCTTTTTATCACAGGACAAGAAATCAGCCCTCGACAACTTAACCGGCAGAAATTTTTTTTTTGAAAAAATCCCAAGCCCGGGGTCACAATATCAGAAAAAATCTGACTTTTGGGAATTCACTCAAAAATGGTGCCCAACGGTTGCAAATGCTCCCCTGAATGGTTTGGTCGTCGAAACAGAAGGCTTTTTATCACGGGACAAGAAATCAGTCCTCTACAACTTAACCGGCAGAAAAAATTTTTTTTGAAAATATCCCAAGCCCCGGGGTCACAATTTCAGAAAAAATCTGACTTTCGGGAATTCACTCATAAATGGTGCCCAACGGTTGCAAATGCTCCCCTGAAAGGTTTGGCGGTCGAAACAGAAGGCTTTTTATCACAGGACAAGAAATCAGCCCTCGACAACTTAACCGGCAGAAATTTTTTTTTTGAAAAAATCCCAAGCCCCGGGGTCACAATTTCAGAAAAAATCTGACTTTCGGGAATTCACTCATAAATGGTGCCCAACGGTTGCAAATGCTCCCCTGAATAGTTTGGTGGTCGAAACAGAAGGCTTTTTATCACAGGACAAGTAATCAGCCCTCGACAACTTAACCGGCAGAATTTTTTTTTTGAAAAAATCCCTAAGCCCCGGGGTCACAATTTCAGAAAAAATCTGACTTTTGGGAATTCACTCAAAAATGGTGCGCAACGGTTGCAAATGCTCCCCTGAAAGGTTTGGCGGTCGAAACAGAAGGCTTATTATCACAGGACAAGAAATCAGACCTCCACAACTTAACCGGCAGAAAAATATTTTTTTGAAAAAATCCCAAGCCCCGGGGTCACAATATCAGAAAAAATCTGACTTTCGGGAATTCACTCAAAAATGGTGCCCAACGGTTGCAAATGCTCCTCTGAAAGGTTTGGCGGTCGAAACAGAAGGCTTTTTATCACAGGACAAGAAATCAGCCCTCGACAACTTAACCGGCAGAAATTTTTTTTTTGAAAAAATCCCAAGCCCCGGGGTCACAATATCAGAAAAAATCTGACTTTCGGGAATTCACTCAAAAATGGTGCCCAACGGTTGCAAATGCTCCCCTGAATGATTTGGTGGTCGAAACAGAAGGCTTTTTATCACGGGACAAGAAATCAGTCCTCCACAACTTAACCGGCAGAAAAATATTTTTTTGAAAAAATCCCAAGCCCCGGGGTCACAATTTCAGAAAAAATCTGACTTTCGGGAATTCACTCATAAATGGTGCCCAACGGTTGCAAATGCTCCCCTGAATAGTTTGGTGGTCGAAACAGAAGGCTTTTTATCACAGGACAAGTAATCAGCCCTCGACAACTTAACCGGCAGAATTTTTTTTTTGAAAAAATCCCTAAGCCCCGGGGTCACAATTTCAGAAAAAATCTGACTTTTGGGAATTCACTCAAAAATGGTGCGCAACGGTTGCAAATGCTCCCCTGAAAGGTTTGGCGGTCGAAAC
This sequence comes from Podarcis tiliguerta, assembly GCF_965153285.1. NCBI lineage: Eukaryota > Metazoa > Chordata > Lepidosauria > Squamata > Lacertidae > Podarcis > Podarcis tiliguerta. The sequence goes on along the minus strand of NW_028148686.1, from coordinate 35,104 downwards.
AGAAGGCTTATTATCACAGGACAAGAAATCAGACCTCCACAACTTAACCGGCAGAAAAATATTTTTTTGAAAAAATCCCAAGCCCCGGGGTCACAATATCAGAAAAAATCTGACTTTCGGGAATTCACTCAAAAATGGTGCCCAACGGTTGCAAATGCTCCTCTGAAAGGTTTGGCGGTCGAAACAGAAGGCTTTTTATCACAGGACAAGAAATCAGCCCTCGACAACTTAACCGGCAGAAATTTTTTTTTTGAAAAAATCCCAAGCCCCGGGGTCACAATATCAGAAAAAATCTGACTTTCGGGAATTCACTCAAAAATGGTGCCCAACGGTTGCAAATGCTCCCCTGAATGATTTGGTGGTCGAAACAGAAGGCTTTTTATCACGGGACAAGAAATCAGTCCTCCACAACTTAACCGGCAGAAAAATATTTTTTTGAAAAAATCCCAAGCCCCGGGGTCACAATTTCAGAAAAAATCTGACTTTCGGGAATTCACTCATAAATGGTGCCCAACGGTTGCAAATGCTCCCCTGAAAGGTTTGGTGTTCGAAACGGAAGGCTTTTTATCACGGGACAAGAAATGAGCCCTCGACAACTTAACCGGCAGAAAAATATTTTTTCGAAAAAATCCCAAGCCCCGGGGTCACAATATCAGAAAAAATCTGACCTTAGGGAATTCACTCAAAAATGGTGTCCAGTGGTTGCAAAGGCTCCCCTGAAAGGTTTGGTGGTCGAAACAGAATGCTTTTTACCACGGGACAATAAATCAGACCTCCACAACTTAACCGGCAGAAAAATATTTTTTTGAAAAAATCCCAAGCCCCGGGGTCACAATATCAGAAAAAATCTGACTTTCGGGAATTCACTCAAAGATGGTGTTCAGTGGTTGCAAAGGCTCCCCTGAAAGGTTTGGCGGTCGAAACAGAAGGCTTTTTATCACAGGACAAGAAATCAGCCCTCGACAACTTAACCGGCAGAAATTTTTTTTTTGAAAAAATCCCAAGCCCCGGGGTCACAATTTCAGAAAAAAACTGACTTTTGGGAATTGACTCAAAAATGGTGCCCAACGGTTGCAAATGCTCCCCTGAAAGGTTTGGCGGTCGAAACAGAATGCTTATTATCACAGGACAAGAAATCAGACCTCCACAACGTAACCGGCAGAAATTTTTTTTTTGAAAAAATCCCAAGCCCCGGGGTCACAATTTCAGAAAAAATCTGACTTTCGGGAATTCACTCAAAAATGGTGCCCAACGGTTGCAAATGCTCCCCTGATAGGTTTAGTGGTCGAAACAGAATGCTTTTTACCACGGGACAAGAAATCAGACCTCCACAACTTAACCGGCAGAAAAATATTTTTTTGAAAAAATCCCAAGCCCCGGGGTCACAATTCCAGAAAAAATCTGACTTTCGGGAATTCACTCAAAAATGGTGCCCAACGGTTGCAAATGCTCCCCTGAAAGGTTTAGTGGTCGAAACAGAATGCTTTTTACCACGGGACAAGAAATCAGACCTCCACAACTTAACCGGCAGAAAAATATTTTTTTGAAAAAATCCCAAGCCCCGGGGTCACAATTTCAGAAAAAATCTGACTTTCGGGAATTCACTCATAAATGGTGCCCAACGGTTGCAAATGCTCCCCTGAAAGGTTTGGTGTTCGAAACGGAAGGCTTTTTATCACGGGACAAGAAATCAGCCCTCGACAACTTAACCGGCAGAAAAATATTTTTTCGAAAAAATCCCAAGCCCCGGGGTCAAAGTATCAGAAAAAATCTGACTTTCGGGAATTCACTCAAAAATGGTGTCCAATGGTTGCAAAGGCTCCCCTGAAAGATTTGGTGGTCGAAACTTAAGGCTTTTTATCACGGGACAAGAAATCAGACCTCTACAACTTAACCGGCAGAAATTTTTTTTTTGAAAAAATCCCTAAGCCCCGGGGTCACAATTTCAGAAAAAATCTGACTTTTGGGAATTCACTCAAAAATGGTGCCCAACGGTTGCAAATGCTCCCCTGAAAGGTTTGGTGGTCGAAACGGAAGGCTTTTTATCACGGGACAAGAAATCAGCCCTCGACAACTTAACCGGCAGAAATTTTTTTTTTGAAAAAATCCCTAAGCCCCGGGGTCACAATTTCAGAAAAAATCTGACTTTTGGGAATTCACTCAAAAATGGTGCCCAACGGTTGCAAATGCTCCCCTGATAGGTTTGGTGGAAGAAACAGAATGCTTTTTACCATGGGACAAGAAATCAGACCTCCACAACTTAACCGGCAGAATTTTTTTTTTCCGAAAAAATCCCAAGCCCCGGGGTCACAATATCACAAAAAATCTGACTTTCGGGAATTCACTCAAAAATGGTGTCCAATGGTTGCAAAGGCTCCCCTGAAAGATTTGGTGGTCGAAACAGAAGGCTTTTTATCACGGGACAAGAAATCAGACCTCTACAACTTAACCGGCAGAATTTTTTTTTTTGAAAAAATCCCAATCCCCGGGGTCACAATATCAGAAAAAATCTGACTTTCGGGAATTCACTCAAAAATGGTGCCCAACGGTTGCAAATGCTCCCCTGAAAGGTTTGGCGGTCAAACAGAAGGCTTTTTATCACAGGACAAGAAATCAGCCCTCGACAACTTAACCGGCAGAAATTTCTTTTTTGAAAAAATCCCAAGCCCCGGGGTCACAATTTCAGAAAATATCTGACTTTCGCGAATTCACTCATAAATGGTGCCCAACGGTTGCAAATGCTCGCCTGAAAGGTTTGGCGGTCGAAACAGAAGGCTTATTATCACAGGACAAGAAATCAGACCTCCACAACTTAACCGGTAGAAATTTTGTTTTTGAAAAAATCCCTAAGCCCCGGGGTCACAATTTCAGAAAAAATCTGACTTTCGGGAATTCACTCATAAATGGTGCCCAACGGTTGCAAATGCTCCCCTGAATGGTTTGGTGGTCGAAAGAGAAGGCTTTTTATCACAGGACAAGTAATCAGCCCTCGACAACTTAACCGGCAGAAATTTTTTTTTTGAAAAAATCCCTAAGCCCCGGGGTCACAATTTCAGAAAAAATCTGACTTTTGGGAATTCACTCAAAAATGGTGCCCAACGGTTGCAAATGCTCCCCTGAAAGGTTTGGCGGTCGAAACAGAAGGCTTATTATCACAGGACAAGAAATCAGACCTCCACAACTTAACCGGCAGAAAAATATTTTTTTGAAAAAATCCCAAGCCCCGGGGTCACAATTTCAGAAAAAATCTGACTTTCGGGAATTCACTCAAAAATGGTGCCGAACGGTTGCATATGCTCCCCTAAAAGGTTTGGCGGTCGAAACAGAAGGCTTTTTATCACAGGACAAGAAATCAGCCCTCGACAACTTAACCGGCAGAAAAAAATTTTTTTGAAAAAATCCCAAGCCCCGGGGTCACAGTATCAGAAAAATTCTGACTTTCGGGAATTCACTCAAAAATGGTGCCCAACGGTTGCAAATGCTCCCCTGAATGGTTTGGTGCTCGAAACAGAAGGCTTTTTATCACAGGACAAGAAATCAGCCCTCGACAACTTAACCGGCAGAAAAATATTTTTTTGAAAAAATCCCAAGCCCCGGGGTCACAATTTCAGAAAAAATCTGACTTTCGGGAATTCACTCATAAATGGTGCCCAACGGTTGCAAATGCTCCCCTGAAAGATTTGGCGGTCGAAACAGAAGGCTTTTTATCACAGGACAAGTAATCAGCCCTCGACAACTTAAACGGCAGAAATTTTTTTTTTGAAAAAATCCCTAAGCCCCGGGTTCACAATTTCAGAAAAAATCTGACTTTTGGGAATTCACTCAAAAATGGTGCCCAACGGTTGCAAATGCTCCCCTGAAAGGTTTGGCGGTCGAAACAGAAGGCGTATTATCACAGGACAAGAAATCAGACCTCCACAACCTAACCGGCAGAAAAATATTTTTTTGAAAAAATCCCAAGCCCCGGGGTCACAATTTCAGAAAAAATCTGACTTTCGGGAATTCACTCAAAAATGGTGCCCAACGGTTGCATATGCTCCCCTAAAAGGTTTGGCGGTCGAAACAGAAGGCTTTTTATCACAGGACAAGAAATCAGCTCTAGACAACTTAACCGGCAGAAAAAAATTTTTTTGAAAAAATCCCAAGCCCCGGGGTCACAATATCAGAAAAATTCTGACTTTCGGGAATTCACTCAAAAATGGTGCCCAACGGTTGCAAATGCTCCCCTGAAAGATTTGGCGGTCGAAACAGAAGGCTTTTTATCACAGGACAAGTAATCAGCCCTCGACAACTTAACCGGCAGAAATTTTTTTTTTGAAAAAATCCCTAAGCCCCGGGGTCACAATTTCAGAAAAAATCTGACTTTTGGGAATTCACTCAAAAATGGTGCCCAACGGTTGCAAATGCTCCCCTGAAAGGTTTGGCGGTCGAAACAGAAGGCTTATTATCACAGGACAAGAAATCAGACCTCCACAACTTAACCGGCAGAAAAATATTTTTTTGAAAAAATCCCAAGCCCCGGGGTCACAATTTCAGAAAAAATCTGACTTTCGGGAATTCACTCAAAAATGGTGCCCAACGGTTGCATATGCTCCCCTAAAAGGTTTGGCGGTCGAAACAGAAGGCTCTTTATCACAGGACAAGAAATCAGCCCTCGACAACTTAACCGGCAGAAAAATATTTTTTTGAAAAAATCCCAAGCCCCGGGGTCACAATATCAGAAAAATTCTGACTTTCGGGAATTCACTCAAAAATGGTGCCCAACGGTTGCAAATGCTCCCCTGAATGGTTTGGTGCTCGAAACAGAAGGCTTTTTATCACAGGACAAGAAATCAGCCCTCGACAACTTAACCGGCAGAAAAAAATTTTTTTGAAAAAATCCCAAGCCCCGGGGTCACAATTTCAGAAAAAATCTGACTTTCGGGAATTCATTCATAAATGGTGTCCAATGGTTGCAAAGGCTCCCCTGAAAGATTTGGTGGTTGAAACGGAAGGCTTTTTATCACGGGACAAGAAATCAGACCTCTACAACTTAACCGGCAGAATTTTTTTTTTTGAAAAAATCCCAATCCCCGGGGTCACAATATCAGAAAAAATCTGACTTTCGGGAATTCACTCAAAAATGGAGCCCAACGGTTGCAAATGCTCCCCTGTAAGATTTGGCGGTCGAAACAGAAGGCTTTTTATCACAGGACAAGTAATCAGCCCTCGACAACTTAAACGGCAGAAATTTTTTTTTTGAAAAAATCCCTAAGCCCCGGCTTCACAATTTCAGAAAAAATCTGACTTTTGGGAATTCACTCAAAAATGGTGCCCAACGGTTGCAAATGCTCCCCTGAAAGGTTTGGCGGTCGAAACAGAAGGCTTATTATCACAGGACAAGAAATCAGACCTCCACAACCTAACCGGCAGAAAAATATTTTTTTGAAAAAATCCCAAGCCCCGGGGTCACAATTTCAGAAAAAATCTGACTTTCGGGAATTCACTCAAAAATGGTGCCCAACGGTTGCATATGCTCCCCTAAAAGATTTGGTGGTCGAAACGGAAGGCTTTTTATCACGGGACAAGAAATCAGACCTCCACAACTTAACCGGCAGAAAAAATTTTTTTTAAAAAAATCCCAAGCCCCGGGGTCACAATATCAGAAAAATTCTGACTTTCGGGAATTCACTCATAAATGGTGCCCAACGGTTGCAAATGCTCCCCTGAAAGATTTGGTGGTCGAAACGGAAGGCTTTTTATCACGGGACAAGAAATCAGACCTCCACAACTTAACCGGCAGAAAAATATTTTTTCGAAGAAATCCCAAGCCCCGGGGTCACAATATCAGAAAAAATCTGACTTTCGGGAATTCACTCAAAAATGGTGTCCAATGGTTGCAAAGGCTCCCCTGAAAGATTTGGTGGTCGAAACAGAAGGCTTTTTATCACGGGACAAGAAATCAGACCTCTACAACTTAACCGGCAGAATTTTTTTTTTTGAAAAAATCCCAATCCCCGGGGTCACAATATCAGAAAAAATCTGACTTTCGGGAATTCACTCAAAAATGGTGCCCAACAGTTGCAAATGCTCCCCTGAATGGTTTGGTGGTCGAAACAGAAGGCTATTTATCACAGGACAAGAAATCAGCCCTCGACAACTTAACCGGCAGAATTTTTTTTTTTGAAAAAATCCCAAGCCCCGGGGTCACAATATCAGAAAAAATCTGACTTTCGGGAATTCACTCAAAAATGGTGCCCAACGGTTGCAAATGCTCCCCTAAAAGGTTTGGCGTTCGAAACAGAAGGCTTTTTATCACAGGACAAGAAATCAGCCCTCGACAACTTAACCGGCAGAAAAAATTTTTTTTAAAAAAATCCCAAGCCCCGGGGTCACAATATCAGAAAAATTCTGACTTTCGGGAATTCACTCATAAATGGTGCCCAACGGTTGCAAATGCTCCCCTGAAAGATTTGGTGGTCGAAACGGAAGGCTTTTTATCACGGGACAAGAAATCAGACCTCCACAACTTAACCGGCAGAAAAATATTTTTTCGAAGAAATCCCAAGCCCCGGGGTCACAATATCAGAAAAAATCTGACTTTCGGAAATTCACTCAAAAATGGTGTCCAATGGTTGCAAAGGCTCCCCTGAAAGATTTGGTGGTCGAAACAGAAGGCTTTTTATCACGGGACAAGAAATCAGACCTCTACAACTTAACCGGCAGAATTTTTTTTTTTGAAAAAATCCCAATCCCCGGGGTCACAATATCAGAAAAAATCTGACTTTCGGGAATTCACTCAAAAATGGTGCCCAACAGTTGCAAATGCTCCCCTGAATGGTTTGGTGGTCGAAACAGAAGGCTATTTATCACAGGACAAGAAATCAGCCCTCGACAACTTAACCGGCAGAATTTTTTTTTTTGAAAAAATCCCTAAGCCCCGGGGTCACAATTTCAGAAAAAAATCTGACTTTTGGGAATTCACTCAAAAATGGTGCCCAACGGTTGCAAATGCTCCCCTGAAAGGTTTGGCGGTCGAAACAGAAGGCTTATTATCACAGGACAAGAAATCAGACCTCCACAACTTAAGCGGCAGAAAAAAATTTTTTTGAAAAAATCCCAAGCCCCGGGGTCACAATATCAGAAAAAAATCTGACTTTCGGGAATTCACTCAAAAATGGTGCCCAACAGTTGCAAATGCTCCCCTGAAAGGTTTGGCGGTCGAAACAGAAGGCTTATTATTACAGGACAAGAAATCAGACCTCCACAACTTAACCGGCAGAATTTTTTTTTTTGAAAAAATCCCAAGCCCCGGGGTCACAATATCAGAAAAAATCTGACTTTCGGGAATTCACTCAAAAATGGTGCCCAACGGTTGCAAATGCTCCCCTAAAAGGTTTGGCGGTCGAAACAGAAGGCTTTTTATCACAGGACAAGAAATCAGCCCTCGACAACTTAACCGGCAGAAAAAAATTTTTTTGAAAAAATCCCAAGCCCCGGGGTCACAATGTCAGAAAAATTCTGACTTTCGGGAATTCACTCATAAATGGTGCCCAACGGTTGCAAATGCTCCCCTGAAAGATTTGGTGGTCGAAACGGAAGGCTTTTTATCACGGGACAAGAAATCAGACCTCCACAACTTAACCGGCAGAAAAATATTTTTTCGAAGAAATCCCAAGCCCCGGGGTCACAATATCAGAAAAAATCTGACTTTCGGGAATTCACTCAAAAATGGTGCCAAACGGTTGCAAATGCTCCCCTGAAAGATTTGGTGGTCGAAACAGAAGGCTTTTTATCACGGGACAAGAAATCAGACCTCTACAACTTAACCGGCAGAAATTTTTTTTTTGAAAAAATTCCTAAGCCCCGGGGTCACAATTTCAGAAAAAATCTGACTTTCGGGAATTCACTCAAAAATGGTGCCCAACGGTTGCAAATGCTCCCCTGAAAGGTTTGGCGGTCGAAACAGAAGGCTTATTATCACAGGACAAGAAATCAGACCTCCACAACTTAACGGGCAGAAAAATTTTTTTTTGAAAAAATCCCAAGCCCCGGGGTCACAATATCAGAAAAAAATCTGACTTTTGGGAATTGACTCAAAAATGGTGCCCAACGGTTGCAAATGCTCCCCTGAAAGGTTTGGCGGTCGAAACAGAAGGCTTTTTATCACAGGACAAGAAATCAGCCCTCGACAACTTAACCGGCAGAAATTTTTTTTTTGAAAAAATCCCAAGCCCCGGGGTCACAATTTCAGAAAAAATCTGACTTTTGGGATTTCACTCAAAAATGGTGCCCAACGGTTGCAAATGCTCCCCTGAAAGGTTTGGCGGTCGAAACAGAAGGCTTTTTACCACGGGACAAGAAATCAGACCTCCACAACTTAACCGGCAGAAAAATATTTTTTTGAAAAAATCCCAAGCCCCGGGGTCACAATTTCAGAAAAAATCTGACTTTTGGGAATTCACTCAAAAATGGTGCCCAACGGTTGCAAATGCTCCCCTGAAAGGTTTGGCGGTCGAAACAGAAGGCTTTTTATCACAGGACAAGAAATCAGCCCTCGACAACTTAACCGGCAGAAATTTTTTTTTTGAAAAAATCCCAAGCCCCGGGGTCACAATTTCAGAAAAAATCTGACTTTTGGGAATTCACTCAAAAATGGTGCCCAACGGTTGCAAATGCTCCCCTGATAGGTTTGATGGTCGAAACAGAATGCTTTTTACCATGGGACAAGAAATCAGACGTCCACAACTTAACCGGCAGAATTTTTTTTTTTGAAAAAATCCCAAGCCCCGGGGTCACAATTTCAGAAAAAATCTGACTTTCGGGAATTCACTCAAAAATGGTGCCCAACGGTTGCAAATGCTCCCCTGATAGGTTTGATGGTCGAAACAGAATGCTTTTTACCATGGGACAAGAAATCAGACGTCCACAACTTAACCGGCAGAATTTTTTTTTTTGAAAAAATCCCAAGCCCCGGGGTCACAATTTCAGAAAAAATCTGACTTTCGGGAATTCACTCAAAAATGGTGCCCAACGGTTGCAAATGCTCCCCTGAAAGGTTTGGCGGTCGAAACAGAAGGCTTTTTATCACAGGACAAGAAATCAGACCTCCACAACTTAACCGGCAGAAAAAATTTTTTTTGAAAAAATCCCAAGCCCCGGGGTCACAATATCAGAAAAAAATCTGATTTTCGGGAATTCACTCAAAAATGGTGCCCAACGGTTGCAAATGCTCCCCTGAAAGGTTTGGCGGTCGAAACAGAAGGCTTATTATTACAGGACAAGAAATCAGACCTCCACAACTTACCCAGCAGAATTTTTTTTTTTTTGAAAAAATCCCAAGCCCCGGGGTCACAATATCAGAAAAAATCTGACTTTTGGGAATTGACTCAAAAATGGTGCCCAACGGTTGCAAATGCTCCCCTGAAAGGTTTGGCGGTCGAAACAGAAGGCTTATTATCACAGGACAAGAAATCAGACCTCCACAACTTAACCGGCAGAAAAATATTTTTTTGAAAAAATCCCAAGCCAAGGGGTCACAATTTCAGAAAAAATCTGACTTTCGGGAATTCACTCAAAAATGGTGCCCAGCGGTTGCAAATGCTCCCCTGAAAGGTTTGGCGGTCGAAACAGAAGGCTTTTTATCACAGGACAAGAAATCAGCCCTCGACAACTTAACCGGCAGAATTTTTTTTTTTGGAAAAATCCCTAAGCCCCGGGGTCACAATTTCAGAAAAAATCTGACTTTTGGGAATTGACTCAAAAATGCTGCCCAACGGTTGCAAATGCTCCCCTGATAGGTTTGGTGGTCGAAACAGAATGCTTTTTACCACGGGACAAGAAATCAGACCTTCACAACTTAACCGGCAGAAAAATATTTTTTTGAAAAAATCCCAAGCCCCGGGGTCACAATATCAGAAAAAATCTGACTTTTGGGAATTGACTCAAAACTGGTGCCCAACGGTTGCAAATGCTCCCCTGAAAGGTTTGGCAGTCGAAACAGAAGGCTTTTTATCACAGGACAAGAAATCAGCCCTCGACAACTTAACCGGCAGAAATTTTTTTTTTGAAAAAATCCCAAGCCCCGGGGTCACAATTTCAGAAAAAATCTGACTTTTGGGATTTCACTCAAAAATGGTGCCCAACGGTTGCAAATGCTCCCCTTATAGGTTTGGTGGTCGAAACAGAAGGCTTTTTGTCACGGGACAAGAAATCAGACCTCCACGACTTAACCGGCAGAAAAATATTTTTTTGAAAAAATCCCAAGCCCCGGGGTCACAATTTCAGAAAAAAATCTGACTTTCGGGAATTCACGCAAAAATGGTGCCCAACGGTTGTAAATGCTCCCCTGAAAGGTTTGGTGGTCGAAACAGAAGGCTGTTTATCAAGGGACAAGAAATCAGACCTCCACAACTTAACCGGCAGAAAAATATTTTTTTGAAAAAATTCCTAAGCCCCGGGGACACAATTTCAGAAAAAATCTGACTTTTGGGAATTGACTCAGTAATGGTGCCCAACGGTTGCAAATGCTCCCCTGATAGGTTTGGTGGTCGAAACAGAAGGCTTTTTATCACGGGACAAGAAATCAGACCTCCACAACTTAACCGGCAGAAAAATATTTTTTTAAAAAAATCCCAAGCCCCGGGGTCACAATTTCAGAAAAAATCTGACTTTCGGGAATTCACTCAAAAATGGTGCCCAACGGTTGCAAATGCTCCCCTGAAAGGTTTGGTGGTGGAAACTGAAGGCTTTTTATCACGGGACAAGAAATCAGACCTCCACAACTTAACTGGCAGAAAAATATTTTTTTGAAAAAATACCAAGCCCCGGGGTCACAATTTCAGAAAAAATCTGGCTTTCGTGAATTCACTCAAAAATGGTGCCCAACCGTTGCAAATGCTCCGCTGAAAGGTTTGGTGGTCGAAACAGAAGGCTTTTTATCACGGGACAAGAAATCAGACCTCCACAACTTAAATGGCAGAAAAATATTTTTTTGAAAAAATCCCAAGCCCCGGGGTCACAATTTCAGAAAAAAACTGACTTTCGGGAATTCGCTCAAAAATGGTGCCCAACGGTTGCAAATGCTCCCCTGAAAGGTTTGGAGGTCGAAACAGAAGGTTGTTTATCACAGTACAAGAAATCAGCCCTCGACAAGTTAACCGGCAGAAATTTTTTTTTTGAAAAAATCCCTAAGCTCCGGGGTCACAGTTTCAGAAAAAATCTGACATTCGGGAATTCACTCAAAATAGGTGCCCAAAGGTTGCAAATGCTCCTCTGAAAGGTTTGGCGGTCGAAACAGAAGGCTTTTTATCACAGGACAAGAAATCAGACCTCGACAACTTAACCGGCGGAAAAATATTTTTTTGAAAAAATCCCTAAGCCCCGGGGTCACAATTTCAGAAAAAATCTGACTTTTGGCAATTGACTCAAAAATGGTGCCCAACCGTTGCAAATGCTCCCCTGAAAGGTTTGGTGGTCGAAACAGAAGGCTTTTGATCACAGGACAAGAAATCAGACCTCGACAACTTAACAGGGAGAAATTTTTTTTTTTTGGAAAAAATCCCTAAGCTCCGGGGTCACAATTTCAGAAAAAATCTGACTTTTGGGAATTGACTCAAAAATGGTGCCCAACGGTTGCAAATGCTCCCCTGAAAGGTTTGGCGGTCGAAACAGAAGGCTTATTATCACAGGACAAGAAATCAGACCTCCACAACTTAACGGGCAGAAAAAATTTTTTTTGAAAAAATTCCTAAGCCCCGGGGTCACAATTTCAGAAAAAATCTGACTTTTGGGAATTCACTCAAAAATAGTGCCCAACGGTTGCAAATGCTCCCCTGAATGGTTTGGTGGTCGAAACAGAAGGCTTTTGATCACAGGACAAGAAATCAGCCCTCGACAACTTAACCGGCAGAATTTTTTTTTTTTGAAAAAATCCCTAAGCCCCGGGGTCACAATTTCAGAAAAAATCTGACTTTCGGGAATTCACTCAAAAATGGTGCCCAACGGTTGCAAATGCTCCCCTGAAATGTTTGGCGGTCGAAACAGAAGGCTTATTATCACAGGACAAGAAATCAGACCTCCACAACTTAACGGGCAGAAAAATTTTTTTTTGAAAAAATCCCAAGCCCCGGGGTCACAATATCAGAAAAAAATCTGACTTTTGGGAATTGACTCAAAAATGGTGCCCAACGGTTGCAAATGCTCCCCTGAAAGGTTTGGCGGTCGAAACAGAAGGCTTTTTATCACAGGACAAGAAATCAGCCCTCGACAACTTAACCGGCAGAAATTTTTTTTTTGAAAAAATCCCAAGCCCCGGGGTCACAATTTCAGAAAAAATCTGACTTTTGGGATTTCACTCAAAAATGGTGCCCAACGGTTGCAAATGCTCCCCTGAAAGGTTTGGCGGTCGAAACAGAAGGCTTTTTACCACGGGACAAGAAATCAGACCTCCACAACTTAACCGGCAGAAAAATATTTTTTTGAAAAAATCCCAAGCCCCGGGGTCACAATTTCAGAAAAAATCTGACTTTTGGGAATTCACTCAAAAATGGTGCCCAACGGTTGCAAATGCTCCCCTGAAAGGTTTGGCGGTCGAAACAGAAGGCTTTTTATCACAGGACAAGAAATCAGCCCTCGACAACTTAACCGGCAGAAATTTTTTTTTTGAAAAAATCCCAAGCCCCGGGGTCACAATTTCAGAAAAAATCTGACTTTTGGGAATTCACTCAAAAATGGTGCCCAACGGTTGCAAATGCTCCCCTGATAGGTTTGATGGTCGAAACAGAATGCTTTTTACCATGGGACAAGAAATCAGACCTCCACAACTTAACCGGCAGAAAAATATTTTTTTGAAAAAATCCCAAGCCAAGGGGTCACAATTTCAGAAAAAATCTGACTTTCGGGAATTCACTCAAAAATGGTGCCCAGCGGTTGCAAATGCTCCCCTGAAAGGTTTGGCGGTCGAAACAGAAGGCTTTTTATCACAGGACAAGAAATCAGCCCTCGACAACTTAACCGGCAGAATTTTTTTTTTTGGAAAAATCCCTAAGCCCCGGGGTCACAATTTCAGAAAAAATCTGACTTTTGGGAATTGACTCAAAAATGGTGCCCAACGGTTGCAAATGCTCCCCTGATAGGTTTGGTGGTCGAAACAGAATGCTTTTTACCACGGGACAAGAAATCAGACCTTCACAACTTAACCGGCAGAAAAATATTTTTTTGAAAAAATCCCAAGCCCCGGGGTCACAATATCAGAAAAAATCTGACTTTTGGGAATTGACTCAAAACTGGTGCCCAACGGTTGCAAATGCTCCCCTGAAAGGTTTGGCAGTCGAAACAGAAGGCTTTTTATCACAGGACAAGAAATCAGCCCTCGACAACTTAACCGGCAGAAATTTTTTTTTTGAAAAAATCCCAAGCCCCGGGGTCACAATTTCAGAAAAAATCTGACTTTTGGGATTTCACTCAAAAATGGTGCCCAACGGTTGCAAATGCTCCCCTTATAGGTTTGGTGGTCGAAACAGAAGGCTTTTTGTCACGGGACAAGAAATCAGACCTCCACGACTTAACCGGCAGAAAAATATTTTTTTGAAAAAATCCCAAGCCCCGGGGTCACAATTTCAGAAAAAAATCTGACTTTCGGGAATTCACGCAAAAATGGTGCCCAACGGTTGTAAATGCTCCCCTGAAAGGTTTGGTGGTGGAAACTGAAGGCTTTTTATCACGGGACAAGAAATCAGACCTCCACAACTTAACTGGCAGAAAAATATTTTTTTGAAAAAATCCCAAGCCCCGGGGTCACAATTTCAGAAAAAATCTGGCTTTCGTGAATTCACTCAAAAATGGTGCCCAACCGCTGCAAATGCTCCGCTGAAAGGTTTGGTGGTCGAAACAGAAGGCTTTTTATCACGGGACAAGAAATCAGACCTCCACAACTTAAATGGCAGAAAAATATTTTTTTGAAAAAATCCCAAGCCCCGGGGTCACAATTTCAGAAAAAAACTGACTTTCGGGAATTCGCTCAAAAATGGTGCCCAACGGTTGCAAATGCTCCCCTGAAAGGTTTGGAGGTCGAAACAGAAGGTTGTTTATCACAGTACAAGAAATCAGCCCTCGACAAGTTAACCGGCAGAAATTTTTTTTTTGAAAAAATCCCTAAGCTCCGGGGTCACAGTTTCAGAAAAAATCTGACATTCGGGAATTCACTCAAAATTGGTGCCCAAAGGTTGCAAATGCTCCTCTGAAAGGTTTGGCGGTCGAAACAGAAGGCTTTTTATCACAGGACAAGAAATCAGACCTCGACAACTTAACCGGCGGAAAAATATTTTTTTGAAAAAATCCCTAAGCCCCGGGGTCACAATTTCAGAAAAAATCTGACTTTCGGGAATTCACTCAAAAATGGTGCCCAACGGTTGCAAATGCTCCCCTGAAAGGTTTGGCGGTCGAAACAGAAGGCTTATTATCACAGGACAAGAAATCAGACCTCCACAACTTAACTGGCAGAAAAATTTTTTTTTGAAAAAATCCCAAGCCCCGGGGTCACAATATCAGAAAAAAATCTGACTTTCGGGAATTCACTCAAAAATGGTGCCCAACAGTTGCAAATGCTCCCCTGAAAGGTTTGGCGGTCGAAACAGAAGGCTTATTATTACAGGACAAGAAATCAGACCTCCACAACTTAACCGGCAGAATTTTTTTTTTTGAAAAAATCCCTAAGCCCCGGGGTCACAATTTCAGAAAAAAATCTGACTTTCGGGAATTCACTCAAAAATGGTGCCCAACGGTTGCAAATGCTCCCCTAAAAGGTTTGGCGGTCGAAACAGAAGGCTTTTTATCACAGGACAAGAAATCAGCCCTCGACAACTTAACCGGCAGAAAAAAAATTTTTTGAAAAAATCCCAAGCCCCGGGGTCACAATATCAGAAAAATTCTGACTTTCGGGAATTCACTCATAAATGGTGCCCAACGGTTGCAAATGCTCCCCTGAAAGATTTGGTGGTCGAAACGGAAGGCTTTTTATCACGGGACAAGAAATCAGACCTCCACAACTTAACCGGCAGAAAAATATTTTTTCGAAGAAATCCCAAGCCCCGGGGTCACAATATCAGAAAAAATCTGACTTTCGGGAATTCACTCAAAAATGGTGTCCAATGGTTGCAAAGGCTCCCCTGAAAGATTTGGTGGTCGAAACAGAAGACTTTTTATCACGGGACAAGAAATCAGACCTCTACAACTTAACCGGCAGAATTTTTTTTTTTGAAAAAATCCCAATCCCCGGGGTCACAATATCAGAAAAAATCTGACTTTCGGGAATTCACTCAAAAATGGTGCCCAACAGTTGCAAATGCTCCCCTGAATGGTTTGGTGGTCGAAACAGAAGGCTATTTATCACAGGACAAGAAATCAGCCCTCGACAACTTAACCGGCAGAATTTTTTTTTTTGAAAAAATCCCTAAGCCCCGGGGTCACAATTTCAGAAAAAATCTGACTTTTGGGAATTCACTCAAAAATGGTGCCCAACGGTTGCAAATGCTCCCCTGAAAGGTTTGGCGGTCGAAACAGAAGGCTTATTATCACAGGACAAGAAATCAGACCTCCACAACTTAAGCGGCAGAAAAAATTTTTTTTGAAAAAATCCCAAGCCCCGGGGTCACAATATCAGAAAAAAATCTGACTTTCGGGAATTCACTCAGAAATGGTGCCCAACAGTTGCAAATGCTCCCCTGAAAGGTTTGGCGGTCGAAACAGAAGGCTTATTATTACAGGACAAGAAATCAGACCTCCACAACTTAACCGGCAGAATTTTTTTTTTTGAAAAAATCCCAAGCCCCGGGGTCACAATATCAGAAAAAATCTGACTTTCGGGAATTCACTCAAAAATGGTGCCCAACGGTTGCAAATGCTCCCCTGAAAGGTTTGGCGGTCGAAACAGAAGGCTTATTATCACAGGACAAGAAATCAGACCTCGACAACTTAACAGGGAGAAATTTTTTTTTTTTTGGAAAAAATCCCTAAGCTCCGGGGTCACAATTTCAGAAAAAATCTGACTTTTGGGAATTGACTCAAAAATGGTGCCCAACGGTTGCAAATGCTCCCCTGAAAGGTTTGGCGGTCGAAACAGAAGGCTTATTATCACAGGACAAGAAATCAGACCTCCACAACTTAATGGGCAGAAAAATTTTTTTTTGAAAAAATTCCTAAGCCCCGGGGTCACAATTTCAGAAAAAATCTGACTTTTGGGAATTCACTCAACAATAGTGCCCAACGGTTGCAAATGCTCCCCTGAATGGTTTGGTGGTCGAAACAGAAGGCTTTTGATCACAGGACAAGAAATCAGCCCTCGACAACTTAACCGGCAGAATTTTTTTTTTTTGAAAAAATCCCTAAGCCCCGGGGTCACAATTTCAGAAAAAATCTGACTTTCGGGAATTCACTCAAAAATGGTGCCCAACGGTTGCAAATGCTCCCCTGAAAGGTTTGGCGGTCGAAACAGAAGGCTTATTATCACAGGACAAGAAATCAGACCTCCACAACTTAACGGGCAGAAAAAATTTTTTTTGAAAAAATCCCAAGCCCCGGGGTCACAATATCAGAAAAAAATCTGACTTTTGGGAATTCACTCAAAAATGGTGCCCAACGGTTGCAAATGCTCCCCTGAAAGGTTTGGCGGTCGAAACAGAAGGCTTTTTATCACAGGACAAGAAATCAGCCCTCGACAACTTAACCGGCAGAAATTTTTTTTTTGAAAAAATCCCAAGCCCCGGGGTCACAATTTCAGAAAAAATCTGACTTTTGGGATTTCACTCAAAAATGGTGCCCAAGGGTTGCAAATGCTCCCCTGAAAGGTTTGGCGGTCGAAACAGAAGGCTTTTTACCACGGGACAAGAAATCAGACCTCCACAACTTAACCGGCAGAAAAATATTTTTTTGAAAAAATCCCAAGCCCCGGGGTCACAATTTCAGAAAAAATCTGACTTTTGGGAATTCACTCAAAAATGGTGCCCAACGGTTGCAAATGCTCCCCTGAAAGGTTTGGCGGTCGAAACAGAAGGCTTTTTATCACAGGACAAGAAATCAGCCCTCGACAACTTAACCGGCAGAAATTTTTTTTTTGAAAAAATCCCAAGCCCCGGGGTCACAATTTCAGAAAAAATCTGACTTTTGGGAATTCACTCAAAAATGGTGCCCAACGGTTGCAAATGCTCCCCTGATAGGTTTGATGGTCGAAACAGAATGCTTTTTACCATGGGACAAGAAATCAGACGTCCACAACTTAACCGGCAGAATTTTTTTTTTTGAAAAAATCCCAAGCCCCGGGGTCACAATTTCAGAAAAAATCTGACTTTCGGGAATTCACTCAAAAATGGTGCCCAACGGTTGCAAATGCTCCCCTGAAAGGTTTGGCGGTCGAAACAGAAGGCTTATTATCACAGGACAAGAAATCAGACCTCCACAACTTAACCGGCAGAAAAAATTTTTTTTGAAAAAATCCCAAGCCCCGGGGTCACAATATCAGAAAAAAATCTGATTTTCGGGAATTCACTCAAAAATGGTGCCCAACGGTTGCAAATGCTCCCCTGAAAGGTTTGGCGGTCGAAACAGAAGGCTTATTATTACAGGACAAGAAATCAGACCTCCACAACTTACCCAGCAGAATTTTTTTTTTTTTTGAAAAAATCCCAAGCCCCGGGGTCACAATATCAGAAAAAAATCTGACTTTTGGGAATTGACTCAAAAATGGTGCCCAACGGTTGCAAATGCTCCCCTGAAAGGTTTGGCGGTCGAAACAGAAGGCTTATTATCACAGGACAATAAATCAGACCTCCACAACTTAACCGGCAGAAAAATATTTTTTTGAAAAAATCCCAAGCCAAGGGGTCACAATTTCAGAAAAAATCTGACTTTCGGGAATTCACTCAAAAATGGTGCCCAGCGGTTGCAAATGCTCCCCTGAAAGGTTTGGCGGTCGAAACAGAAGGCTTTTTATCACAGGACAAGAAATCAGCCCTCGACAACTTAACCGGCAGAATTTTTTTTTTTGGAAAAATCCCTAAGCCCCGGGGTCACAATTTCAGAAAAAATCTGACTTTTGGGAATTGACTCAAAAATGGTGCCCAACGGTTGCAAATGCTCCCCTGATAGGTTTGGTGGTCGAAACAGAATGCTTTTTACCACGGGACAAGAAATCAGACCTTCACAACTTAACCGGCAGAAAAATATTTTTTTGAAAAAATCCCAAGCCCCGGGGTCACAATATCAGAAAAAATCTGACTTTTGGGAATTGACTCAAAACTGGTGCCCAACGGTTGCAAATGCTCCCCTGAAAGGTTTGGCAGTCGAAACAGAAGGCTTTTTATCACAGGACAAGAAATCAGCCCTCGACAACTTAACCGGCAGAAATTTTTTTTTTGAAAAAATCCCAAGCCCCGGGGTCACAATTTCAGAAAAAATCTGACTTTTGGGATTTCACTCAAAAATGATGCCCAACGGTTGCAAATGCTCCCCTTATAGGTTTGGTGGTCGAAACAGAAGGCTTTTTGTCACGGGACAAGAAATCAGACCTCCACGACTTAACCGGCAGAAAAATATTTTTTTGAAAAAATCCCAAGCCCCGGGGTCACAATTTCAGAAAAAAATCTGACTTTCGGGAATTCACGCAAAAATGGTGCCCAACGGTTGTAAATGCTCCCCTGAAAGGTTTGGTGGTGGAAACTGAAGGCTTTTTATCACGGGACAAGAAATCAGACCTCCACAACTTAACTGGCAGAAAAATATTTTTTTGAAAAAATCCCAAGCCCCGGGGTCACAATTTCAGAAAAAATCTGGCTTTCGTGAATTCACTCAAAAATGGTGCCCAACCGTTGCAAATGCTCCGCTGAAAGGTTTGGTGGTCGAAACAGAAGACTTTTTATCACGGGACAAGAAATCAGACCTCCACAACTTAAATGGCAGAAAAATATTTTTTTGAAAAAATCCCAAGCCCCGGGGTCACAATTTCAGAAAAAAACTGACTTTCGGGAATTCACTCAAAAATGGTGCCCAACGGTTGCAAATGCTCCCCTGAAAGGTTTGGAGGTCGAAACAGAAGGTTGTTTATCACAGTACAAGAAATCAGCCCTCGACAAGTTAACCGGTAGAAATTTTTTTTTTGAAAAAATCCCTAAGCTCCGGGGTCACAGTTTCAGAAAAAATCTGACATTCGGGAATTCACTCAAAATTGGTGCCCAAAGGTTGCAAATGCTCCTCTGAAAGGTTTGGCGGTCGAAACAGAAGGCTTTTTATCACAGGACAAGAAATCAGACCTCGACAACTTAACCGGCGGAAAAATATTTTTTTGAAAAAATCCCTAAGCCCCGGGGTCACAATTTCAGAAAAAATCTGACTTTCGGGAATTCACTCAAAAATGGTGCCCAACGGTTGCAAATGCTCCCCTGAAAGGTTTGGCGGTCGAAACAGAAGGCTTATTATCACAGGACAAGAAATCAGACCTCCACAACTTAACTGGCAGAAAATTTTTTTTTTGAAAAAATCCCAAGCCCCGGGGTCACAATATCAGAAAAAAATCTGACTTTCGGGAATTCACTCAAAAATGGTGCCCAACAGTTGCAAATGCTCCCCTGAAAGGTTTGGCGGTCGAAACAGAAGGCTTATTATTACAGGACAAGAAATCAGACCTCCACAACTTAACCGGCAGAATTTTTTTTTTTGAAAAAATCCCAAGCCCCGGGGTCACAATATCAGAAAAAATCTGACTTTCGGGAATTCACTCAAAAATGGTGCCCAACGGTTGCAAATGCTCCCCTAAAAGGTTTGGCGGTCGAAACAGAAGGCTTTTTATCACAGGACAAGAAATCAGCCCTCGACAACTTAACCGGCAGAAAAAAATTTTTTTGAAAAAATCCCAAGCCCCGGGGTCACAATATCAGAAAAATTCTGACTTTCGGGAATTCACTCATAAATGGTGCCCAACGGTTGCAAATGCTCCCCTGAAAGATTTGGTGGTCGAAACGGAAGGCTTTTTATCACGGGACAAGAAATCAGACCTCCACAACTTAACCGGCAGAAAAATATTTTTTCGAAGAAATCCCAAGCCCCGGGGTCACAATATCAGAAAAAATCTGACTTTCGGGAATTCACTCAAAAATGGTGTCCAATGGTTGCAAAGGCTCCCCTGAAAGATTTGGTGGTCGAAACAGAAGGCTTTTTATCACGGGACAAGAAATCAGACCTCTACAACTTAACCGGCAGAATTTTTTTTTTTGAAAAAATCCCAATCCCCGGGGTCACAATATCAGAAAAAATCTGACTTTCGGGAATTCACTCAAAAATGGTGCCCAACAGTTGCAAATGCTCCCCTGAATGGTTTGGTGGTCGAAACAGAAGGCTATTTATCACAGGACAAGAAATCAGCCCTCGACAACTTAACCGGCAGAATTTTTTTTTTTGAAAAAATCCCTAAGCCCCGGGGTCACAATTTCAGAAAAAATCTGACTTTTGGGAATTCACTCAAAAATGGTGCCCAACGGTTGCAAATGCTCCCCTGAAAGTTTTGGCGGTCGAAACAGAAGGCTTATTATCACAGGACAAGAAATCAGACCTCCACAACTTAAGCGGCAGAAAAAAATTTTTTTGAAAAAATCCCAAGCCCCGGGGTCACAATATCAGAAAAAAATCTGACTTTCGGGAATTCACTCAAAAATGGTGCCCAACAGTTGCAAATGCTCCCCTGAAAAGTTTGGCGGTCGAAACAGAAGGCTTATTATTACAGGACAAGAAATCAGACCTCCACAACTTAACCGGCAGAATTTTTTTTTTTGAAAAAATCCCAAGCCCCGGGGTCACAATTCAGAAAAAATCTGACTTTCGGGAATTCACTCAAAAATGGTGCCCAACGGTTGCAAATGCTCCCCTAAAAGGTTTGGCGGTCGAAACAGAAGGCTTTTTATCACAGGACAAGAAATCAGCCCTCGACAACTTAACCGGCAGAAAAAATTTTTTTTGAAAAAATCCCAAGCCCCGGGGTCACAATGTCAGAAAAATTCTGACTTTCGGGAATTCACTCATAAATGGTGCCCAACGGTTGCAAATGCTCCCCTGAAAGATTTGGTGGTCGAAACGGAAGGCTTTTTATCACGGGACAAGAAATCAGACCTCCACAACTTAACCGGCAGAAAAATATTTTTTCGAAGAAATCCCAAGCCCCGGGGTCACAATATCAGAAAAAATCTGACTTTCGGGAATTCACTCAAAAATGGTGCCAAACGGTTGCAAATGCTCCCCTGAAAGATTTGGTGGTCGAAACAGAAGGCTTTTTATCACGGGACAAGAAATCAGACCTCTACAACTTAACCGGCAGAAATTTTTTTTTTGAAAAAATTCCTAAGCCCCGGGGTCACAATTTCAGAAAAAATCTGACTTTTGGGAATTCACTCAAAAATAGTGCCCAACGGTTGCAAATGCTCCCCTGAATGGTTTGGTGGTCGAAACAGAAGGCTTTTTATCACAGGACAAGAAATCAGCCCTCGACAACTTAACCGGCAGAATTTTTTTTTTTTGAAAAAATCCCTAAGCCCCAGGGTCACAATTTCAGAAAAAATCTGACTTTCGGGAATTCACTCAAAAATGGTGCCCAACGGTTGCAAATGCTCCCCTGAAAGGTTTGGCGGTCGAAACAGAAGGCTTATTATCACAGGACAAGAAATCAGACCTCCACAACTTTACGGGCAGAAAATTTTTTTTTTGAAAAAATCCCAAGCCCCGGGGTCACAATATCAGAAAAAAATCTGACTTTCGGGAATTCACTCAAAAATGGTGCCCAACGGTTGCAAATGCTCCCCTGAATGGTTTGGTGGTCGAAACAGAAGGCTTTTTATCACAGGACAAGAAATCAGCCCTCGACAACTTAACCGGCAGAAAAATATTTTTTTGAAAAAATCCCAAGCCCCGGGGTCACAATTTCAGAAAAAATCTGACTTTTGGGAATTCACTCAAAAATGGTGCCCAACGGTTGCAAATGCTCCCCTGAAAGGTTTGGCGGTCGAAACAGAAGGCTTTTTATCACAGGACAAGAAATCAGACCTCCACAACTTAACCGGCAGAAAAAAATTTTTTTGAAAAAATCCCAAGCCCCGGGGTCTCAATATCAGAAAAAAATCTGACTTTCGGGAATTCACTCAAAAATGGTGCCCAACGGTTGCAAATGCTCCCCTGAAAGGTTTGGCGGTCGAAACAGAAGGCTTTTTATCACAGGACAAGAAATCAGCCCTCGACAACTTAACCGGCAGAAAAATTTTTTTTTGAAAAAATCCCAAGCCCCGGGGTCACAATGTCAGAAAAATTCTGACTTTCGGGAATTCACTCATAAATGGTGCCCAACGGTTGCAAATGCTCCCCTGAAAGATTTGGTGGTCGAAACGGAAGGCTTTTTATCACGGGACAAGAAATCAGACCTCCACAACTTAACCGGCAGAAAAATATTTTTTCGAAGAAATCCCAAGCCCCGGGGTCACAATATCAGAAAAAATCTGACTTTCGGGAATTCACTCAAAAATGGTGCCAAACGGTTGCAAATGCTCCCCTGAAAGATTTGGTGGTCGAAACAGAAGGCTTTTTATCACGGGACAAGAAATCAGACCTCTACAACTTAACCGGCAGAAATTTTTTTTTTGAAAAAATTCCTAAGCCCCGGGGTCACAATTTCAGAAAAAATCTGACTTTTGGGAATTCACTCAAAAATAGTGCCCAACGGTTGCAAATGCTCCCCTGAATGGTTTGGTGGTCGAAACAGAAGGCTTTTTATCACAGGACAAGAAATCAGCCCTCGACAACTTAACCGGCAGAATTTTTTTTTTTTGAAAAAATCCCTAAGCCCCGGGGTCACAATTTCAGAAAAAATCTGACTTTCGGGAATTCACTCAAAAATGGTGCCCAACGGTTGCAAATGCTCCCCTGAAAGGTTTGGCGGTCGAAACAGAAGGCTTATTATCACAGGACAAGAAATCAGACCTCCACAACTTTACGGGCAGAAAAATTTTTTTTTGAAAAAATCCCAAGCCCCGGGGTCACAATATCAGAAAAAAATCTGACTTTCGGGAATTCACTCAAAAATGGTGCCCAACGGTTGCAAATGCTCCCCTGAATGGTTTGGTGGTCGAAACAGAAGGCTTTTTATCACAGGACAAGAAATCAGCCCTCGACAACTTAACCGGCAGAAAAATATTTTTTTGAAAAAATCCCAAGCCCCGGGGTCACAATTTCAGAAAAAATCTGACTTTTGGAAATTCACTCAAAAATGGTGCCCAACGGTTGCAAATGCTCCCCTGAAAGGTTTGGCGGTCGAAACAGAAGGCTTTTTATCACAGGACAAGAAATCAGACCTCCACAACTTAACCGGCAGAAAAAAATTTTTTTGAAAAAATCCCAAGCCCCGGGGTCTCAATATCAGAAAAAAATCTGACTTTCGGGAATTCACTCAAAAATGGTGCCCAACGGTTGCAAATGCTCCCCTGAAAGGTTTGGCGGTCGAAACAGAAGGCTTATTATCACAGGACAATAAATCAGACCTCCACAACTTAACCGGCAGAAAAATATTTTTTTGAAAAAATCCCAAGCCAAGGGGTCACAATTTCAGAAAAAATCTGACTTTCGGGAATTCACTCAAAAATGGTGCCCAGCGGTTGCAAATGCTCCCCTGAAAGGTTTGGCGGTCGAAACAGAAGGCTTTTTATCACAGGACAAGAAATCAGCCCTCGACAACTTAACCGGCAGAATTTTTTTTTTTGGAAAAATCCCTAAGCCCCGGGGTCACAATTTCAGAAAAAATCTGACTTTTGGGAATTGACTCAAAAATGGTGCCCAACGGTTGCAAATGCTCCCCTGATAGGTTTGGTGGTCGAAACAGAATGCTTTTTACCACGGGACAAGAAATCAGACCTTCACAACTTAACCGGCAGAAAAATATTTTTTTGAAAAAATCCCAAGCCCCGGGGTCACAATATCAGAAAAAATCTGACTTTTGGGAATTGACTCAAAACTGGTGCCCAACGGTTGCAAATGCTCCCCTGAAAGGTTTGGCAGTCGAAACAGAAGGCTTTTTATCACAGGACAAGAAATCAGCCCTCGACAACTTAACCGGCAGAAATTTTTTTTTTGAAAAAATCCCAAGCCCCGGGGTCACAATTTCAGAAAAAATCTGACTTTTGGGATTTCACTCAAAAATGGTGCCCAACGGTTGCAAATGCTCCCCTTATAGGTTTGGTGGTCGAAACAGAAGGCTTTTTGTCACGGGACAAGAAATCAGACCTCCACGACTTAACCGGCAGAAAAATATTTTTTTGAAAACATCCCAAGCCCCGGGGTCACAATTTCAGAAAAAAATCTGACTTTCGGGAATTCACGCAAAAATGGTGCCCAACGGTTGTAAATGCTCCCCTGAAAGGTTTGGTGGTGGAAACTGAAGGCTTTTTATCACGGGACAAGAAATCAGACCTCCACAACTTAACTGGCAGAAAAATATTTTTTTGAAAAAATCCCAAGCCCCGGGGTCACAATTTCAGAAAAAATCTGGCTTTCGTGAATTCACTCAAAAATGGTGCCCAACCGTTGCAAATGCTCCGCTGAAAGGTTTGGTGGTCGAAACAGAAGGCTTTTTATCACGGGACAAGAAATCAGACCTCCACAACTTAAATGGCAGAAAAATATTTTTTTGAAAAAATCCCAAGCCCCGGGGTCACAATTTCAGAAAAAAACTGACTTTCGGGAATTCGCTCAAAAATGGTGCCCAACGGTTGCAAATGCTCCCCTGAAAGGTTTGGAGGTCGAAACAGAAGGTTGTTTATCACAGTACAAGAAATCAGCCCTCGACAAGTTAACCGGCAGAAATTTTTTTTTTGAAAAAATCCCTAAGCTCCGGGGTCACAGTTTCAGAAAAAATCTGACATTCGGGAATTCACTCAAAATTGGTGCCCAAAGGTTGCAAATGCTCCTCTGAAAGGTTTGGCGGTCGAAACAGAAGGCTTTTTATCACAGGACAAGAAATCAGACCTCGACAACTTAACCGGCGGAAAAATATTTTTTTGAAAAAATCCCTAAGCCCCGGGGTCACAATTTCAGAAAAAATCTGACTTTCGGGAATTCACTCAAAAATGGTGCCCAACGGTTGCAAATGCTCCCCTGAAAGGTTTGGCGGTCGAAACAGAAGGCTTTTTATCACAGGACAAGAAATCAGACCTCCACAACTTAACTGGCAGAAAAATTTTTTTTTGAAAAAATCCCAAGCCCCGGGGTCACAATATCAGAAAAAAATCTGACTTTCGGGAATTCACTCAAAAATGGTGCCCAACAGTTGCAAATGCTCCCCTGAAAGGTTTGGCGGTCGAAACAGAAGGCTTATTATTACAGGACAAGAAATCAGACCTCCACAACTTAACCGGCAGAATTTTTTTTTTTAAAAAAATCCCAAGCCCCGGGGTCACAATATCAGAAAAAATCTGACTTTCGGGAATTCACTCAAAAATGGTGCCCAACGGTTGCAAATGCTCCCCTAAAAGGTTTGGCGGTCGAAACAGAAGGCTTTTTATCACAGGACAAGAAATCAGCCTTCGACAACTTAACCGGCAGAAAAAAAATTTTTTGAAAAAATCCCAAGCCCCGGGGTCACAATATCAGAAAAATTCTGACTTTCGGGAATTCACTCATAAATGGTGCCCAACGGTTGCAAATGCTCCCCTGAAAGATTTGGTGGTCGAAACGGAAGGCTTTTTATCACGGGACAAGAAATCAGACCTCCACAACTTAACCGGCAGAAAAATATTTTTTCGAAGAAATCCCAAGCCCCGGGGTCACAATATCAGAAAAAATCTGACTTTCGGGAATTCACTCAAAAATGGTGTCCAATGGTTGCAAAGGCTCCCCTGAAAGATTTGGTGGTCGAAACAGAAGGCTTTTTATCACGGGACAAGAAATCAGACCTCTACAACTTAACCGGCAGAATTTTTTTTTTTGAAAAAATCCCAATCCCCGGGGTCACAATATCAGAAAAAATCTGACTTTCGGGAATTCACTCAAAAATGGTGCCCAACAGTTGCAAATGCTCCCCTGAATGGTTTGGTGGTCGAAACAGAAGGCTATTTATCACAGGACAAGAAATCAGCCCTCGACAACTTAACCGGCAGAATTTTTTTTTTTGAAAAAATCCCTAAGCCCCGGGGTCACAATTTCAGAAAAAATCTGACTTTTGGGAATTCACTCAAAAATGGTGCCCAACGGTTGCAAATGCTCCCCTGAAAGGTTTGGCGGTCGAAACAGAAGGCTTATTATCACAGGACAAGAAATCAGACCTCCACAACTTAAGCGGCAGAAAAATTTTTTTTTGAAAAAATCCCAAGCCCCGGGGTCACAATATCAGAAAAAAATCTGACTTTCGGGAATTCACTCAAAAATGGTGCCCAACAGTTGCAAATGCTCCCCTGAAAGGTTTGGCGGTCGAAACAGAAGGCTTATTATTACAGGACAAGAAATCAGACCTCCACAACTTAACCGGCAGAATTTTTTTTTTTGAAAAAATCCCAAGCCCCGGGGTCACAATATCAGAAAAAATCTGACTTTCGGGAATTCACTCAAAAATGGTGCCCAACGGTTGCAAATGCTCCCCTAAAAGGTTTGGCGGTCGAAACAGAAGGCTTTTTATCACAGGACAAGAAATCAGCCCTCGACAACTTAACCGGCAGAAAAAATTTTTTTTGAAAAAATCCCAAGCCCCGGGGTCACAATGTCAGAAAAATTCTGACTTTCGGGAATTCACTCATAAATGGTGCCCAACGGTTGCAAATGCTCCCCTGAAAGATTTGGTGGTCGAAACGGAAGGCTTTTTATCACGGGACAAGAAATCAGACCTCCACAACTTAACCGGCAGAAAAATATTTTTTCGAAGAAATCCCAAGCCCCGGGGTCACAATATCAGAAAAAATCTGACTTTCGGGAATTCACTCAAAAATGGTGCCAAACGGTTGCAAATGCTCCCCTGAAAGATTTGGTGGTCGAAACAGAAGGCTTTTTATCACGGGACAAGAAATCAGACCTCTACAACTTAACCG
Organism: Podarcis tiliguerta; assembly: GCF_965153285.1. Taxonomy (NCBI): domain Eukaryota; kingdom Metazoa; phylum Chordata; class Lepidosauria; order Squamata; family Lacertidae; genus Podarcis; species Podarcis tiliguerta. The sequence goes on along the minus strand of NW_028148686.1, from coordinate 8,033 downwards.
GCAGAAATTTTTTTTTTGGAAAAATTCCTAAGCCCCGGGGTCACAATTTCAGAAAAAATCTGACTTTTGGGAATTCACTCAAAAATAGTGCCCAACGGTTGCAAATGCTCCCCTGAATGGTTTGGTGGTCGAAACAGAAGGCTTTTTATCACAGGACAAGAAATCAGCCCTCGACAACTTAACCGGCAGAATTTTTTTTTTTTGAAAAAATCCCTAAGCCCCGGGGTCACAATTTCAGAAAAAATCTGACTTTCGGGAATTCACTCAAAAATGGTGCCCAACGGTTGCAAATGCTCCCCTGAAAGGTTTGGCGGTCGAAACAGAAGGCTTATTATCACAGGACAAGAAATCAGACCTCCACAACTTTACGGGCAGAAAAATTTTTTTTTGAAAAAATCCCAAGCCCCGGGGTCACAATATCAGAAAAAAATCTGACTTTCGGGAATTCACTCAAAAATGGTGCCCAACGGTTGCAAATGCTCCCCTGAATGGTTTGGTGGTCGAAACAGAAGGCTTTTTATCACAGGACAAGAAATCAGCCCTCGACAACTTAACCGGCAGAAAAATATTTTTTTGAAAAAATCCCAAGCCCCGGGGTCACAATTTCAGAAAAAATCTGACTTTTGGGAATTCACTCAAAAATGGTGCCCAACGGTTGCAAATGCTCCCCTGAAAGGTTTGGCGGTCGAAACAGAAGGCTTATTATCACAGGACAAGAAATCAGACCTCCACAACTTAACCGGCAGAAAAATTTTTTTTTGAAAAAATCCCAAGCCCCGGGGTCTCAATATCAGAAAAAAATCTGACTTTCGGGAATTCACTCAAAAATGGTGCCCAACAGTTGCAAATGCTCCCCTGAAAGGTTTGGCGGTCGAAACAGAAGGCTTATTATTACAGGACAAGAAATCAGACCTCCACAACTTAACCGGCAGAATTTTTTTTTTTGAAAAAATCCCAAGCCCCGGGGTCACAATATCAGAAAAAATCTGACTTTCGGGAATTCACTCAAAAATGGTGCCCAACGGTTGCAAATGCTCCCCTAAAAGGTTTGGCGGTCGAAACAGAAGGCTTTTTATCACAGGACAAGAAATCAGCCCTCGAAAACTTAACCGGCAGAAAAAAAATTTTTTGAAAAAATCCCAAGCCCCGGGGTCACAATATCAGAAAAATTCTGACTTTCGGGAATTCACTCATAAATGGTGCCCAACGGTTGCAAATGCTCCCCTGAAAGATTTGGTGGTCGAAACAGAAGGCTTTTTATCACAGGACAAGAAATCAGCCCTCGACAACTTAACCGGCAGAAATTTTTTTTTTTTGAAAAAATCCCTAAGCCACGGGGTCACGATTTCAGAAAAAATCTGACTTTCGGGAATTCACTCAAAAATGGTGCCCAACGGTTGCAAATGCTCCCCTGAATGGTTTGGTGGTCGAAACAGAAGGCTTTTTATCACAGGACAAGAAATCAGCCCTCGACAACTTAACCGGCAGAAATTTTTTTTTTGAAAAAATCCCTAAGCCCCGGGGTCACAATTTCAGAAAAAATCTGACTTTCGGGAATTCACTCAAACATGGTGCCCAACGGTTGCAAAGGCTCCCCTGAAAGATTTGGTGGTCGAAACAGAAGGCTTTTTATCACAGGACAAGAAATCAGACCTCCACAACTTAACCGGCAGAAAAAAATTTTTTTGAAAAAATCCCAAGCCCCGGGGTCACAATTTCAGGAAAAATCTGACTTTTGGGAATTCACTCAAAAATGGTGCCCAACGGTTGCAAATGCTCCCCTGAAAGGTTTGGCGGTCGAAACAGAAGGCTTATTATCACAGGACAAGAAATCAGACCTCCACAACTTAACAGGCAGAAAAATATTTTTTTGAAAAAATCCCAAGCCCCGGGGTCACAATTTCAGAAAAAATCTGACTTTTGGGAATTCACTCAAAAATGGTGCCCAACGGTTGCAAATGCTCCCCTGAAAGGTTTGGCGGTCGAAACAGAAGGCTTATTATCACAGGACAAGAAATCAGCCCTCGACAACTTAACCGGCAGAAAAAAATTTTTTTGAAAAAATCCCAAGCCCCGGGGTCACAATATCAGAAAAATTCTGACTTTCGGAAATTCACTCATAAATGGTGCCCAACGGTTGCAAATGCTCCCCTGAAAGATTTGGTGGTCGAAACGGAAGGCTTTTTATCACGGGACAAGAAATCAGACCTCTACAACTAAACCGGCAGAAAAATATTTTTTTGAAAAAATCCCAAGCCCCGGGGTCACAATATCAGAAAAAATCTGACTTTTGGAAATTCACTCAAAAATGGTGCCCAACTGTTGCAAATGCTCCCCTGAAAGGTTTGGCGGTCGAAACAGAAGGCTTTTTATCACATGACAAGAAATCAGCCCTCGACAACTGAACCGGCAGAAATTTTTTTTAAAAAAAAATCCCTAAGCCCCGGGGTCACAATTTCATAAAAAATCTGACTTTTGGGAATTGACTCAACAATGGTGCCCAACGGTTGCAAATGCTCCCCTGATAGGTTTGGTGGTCGAAACAGAAGGCTTTTTACCACGGGACAAGAAATCAGACCTCCACAACTTAACCGGCAGAAAAATATTTTTTTGAAAAAATCCCAAGCCCCGGGGTCACAATATCAGAAAAAATCTGACTTTTGGGAATTGACTCAAAAATGGTGCCCAACGGTTGCAAATGCTCCCCTGAAAGGTTTGGCGGTCGAAACAGAAGGCTTTTTATCACAGGACAAGAAATCAGCCCTCGACAACTTAACCGGCAGAAATTTTTTTTTTGAAAAAATCCCAAGCCCCGGGGTCACAATTTCAGAAAAAATCTGACTTTCGGGAGTTCACTCAAAAATGGTGCCCAACGGTTGCAAATGCTCCCCTGAATGGTTTGGTGGTCGAAACAGAAGGCTTTTTATCACGGGACATGAAATCAGACCTCCACAACTTAACCGGCAGAAAAATATTTTTTTGAAAAAATCCCAAGCCCCGGGGTCACAATATCAGAAAAAAATCTGACTTTTGGGAATTCACTCAAAAATGGTGCCCAACGGTTGCAAATGCTCCCCTGAAAGGTTTGGCGGTCGAAACAGAAGGCTTTTTATCACAGGACAAGAAATCAGACCTCCACAACTTAACCGGCAGAAATTTTTTTTTTGAAAAAATCCCAAGCCCCGGGGTCACAATTCCAGAAAAAATCTGACTTTCGGGAATTCACTCAAAAATGGTGCCCAACGGTTGCAAATGCTCCCCTGAAAGGTTTGGCGGTCGAAACAGAAGGCTTTTTACCACGGGACAAGAAATCAGACCTCCACAACTTAACCGGCAGAAAAATATTTTTTTGAAAAAATCCCAAGCCCCGGGGTCACAATATCAGAAAAAATCTGACTTTCGGGAATTCACTCAAAAATCGTGCCCAACGGTTGCAAATGCTCCCCTGATAGGTTTGGTGGTCGAAACAGAATGCTTTTTACCACGGGACAAGAAATCAGACCTCCACAACTTAACCGGCAGAAAATTTTTTTTTTGAAAAAATCCCAAGCCCCGGGGTCACAATTTCAGAAAAAATCTGACTTTCGGGAATTCACTCAAAAATGGTGCCCAACGGTTGCAAATGCTCCCCTGAATGGTTTGGTCGTCGAAACAGAAGGCTTTTTATCACAGGACAAGAAATCAGACCTCCACAACTTAACCGGCAGAAATTTTTTTTTTTGAAAAAATCCCTAAGCCCCGGGGTCACAATTTCAGAAAAAATCTGACTTTGGGGAATTCACTCAAAAATGGTGCCCAACGGTTGCAAATGCTCCCCTGAAAGGTTTGGCGGTCGAAACAGAAGGCTTTTTATCACAGGACAAGAAATCAGCCCTCGACAACTTAACCGGCAGAAATTTTTTTTTTGAAAAAATCCCAAGCCCCGGGGTCACAATTTCAGGAAAAAATCTGACTTTTGGGAATTCACTCAAAAATGGTGCCCAACGGTTGCAAATGCTCCCCTGAAAGGTTTGGTGGTCGAAACAGAAGGCTTTTTATCACGGGACAAGAAATCAGACCTCCACAACTTAACCGGCAGAAAAATATTTTTTTGAAAAAATCCCAAGCCCCGGGGTCACAATTTCAGGAAAAAATCTGACTTTTGGGAATTCACTCAAAAATGGTGCCCAACGGTTGCAAATGCTCCCCTGAATGGTTTGGTGGTCGAAACAGAAGGCTTTTTATCACGGGACATGAAATCAGACCTCCACAACTTAACCGGCAGAAAAAAATTTTTTTGAAAAAATCCCAAGCCCCGGGGTCACAATTTCAGAAAAAATCTGACTTTCGGGAATTCACTCAAAAATGGTGCCCAACGGTTGCAAATGCTCCCCTGAAAGGTTTGGTGGTCGAAACAGAAGGCTTTTTATCACGGGACAAGAAATCAGACCTCTACAACTTAACCGGCAGAAAAATATTTTTTTGAAAAAATCCCAAGCCCCGGGGTCACAATATCAGAAAAAATCTGACTTTCGGGAATTCACTCAAAAATGGTGCCCAACGGTTGCAAATGCTCCCCTGAATGGTTTGGTGGTCGAAACAGAAGGCTTTTTATCACAGGACAAGAAATCAGCCCTCGACAACTTAACCGGCAGAAAAATATTTTTTTGAAAAAATCCCAAGCCCCGGGGTCACAATTTCAGAAAAAATCTGACTTTTGGGAATTCACTCAAAAATGGTGCCCAACGGTTGCAAATGCTCCCCTGAAAGGTTTGGCGGTCGAAACAGAAGGCTTATTATCACAGGACAAGTAATCAGACCTCCACAACTTAACCGGCAGAAAAAAATTTTTTTGAAAAAATCCCAAGCCCCGGGGTCACAATATCAGAAAAAAATCTGACTTTTGGGAATTCACTCAAAAATGGTGCCCAACGGTTGCAAATGCTCCCCTGAAAGGTTTGGCGGTCGAAACAGAAGGCTTTTTATCACAGGACAAGAAATCAGACCTCCACAACTTAACCGGCAGAAATTTTTTTTTTGAAAAAATCCCAAGCCCCGGGGTCACAATTCCAGAAAAAATCTGACTTTCGGGAATTCACTCAAAAATGGTGCCCAACGGTTACAAATGCTCCCCTGATAGGTTTGGTGGTCGAAACAGAATGCTTTTTACCACGGGACAAGAAATCAGACCTCCACAACTTAACCGGCAGGAAAATATTTTTTTGAAAAAATCCCAAGCCCCGGGGTCACAATTTCAGAAAAAATCTGACTTTCAGGAATTCACTCATAAATGGTGCCCAACGGTTGCAAATGCTCCCCTGAAAGGTTTGGCGGTCGAAACAGAAGGCTTTTTATCACAGGACAAGAAATCAGCCCTCGACAACTTAACCGGCAGAAATTTTTTTTAAAAAAAAATCCCTAAGCCCCGGGGTCACAATTTCAGAAAAAATCTGACCTTTGGGAATTGACTCAAAAATGGTGCCCAACGGTTGCAAATGCTCCCCTGATAGGTTTGGTGGTCGAAACAGAATGCTTTTTACCACGGAACAAGAAATCAGACCTCCACAATTTAACCGGCAGAAAAATATTTTTTTGAAAAAATCCCAAGCCCCGGGGTCACAATATCAGAAAAAATCTGACTTTTGGGAATTGACTCAAAAATGGTGCCCAACGGTTGCAAATGCTCCCCTGAAAGGTTTGGCGGTCGAAACAGAAGGCTTTTTATCACAGGACAAGAAATCAGCCTTCGACAACTTAACCGGCAGAAATTTTTTTTTTTGAAAAAATCCCAAGCCCCGGGGTCACAATTTCAGAAAAAATCTGACTTTTGGGAATTCACTCAAAAATGGTGCCCAATGGTTGCAAATGCTCCCCTGAATGGTTTGGTGGTCGAAACAGAAGGTTTTTTATCACGGGACAAGAAATCAGACCTCCACAACTTAACCGGCAGAAAAATATTTTTTTGAAAAAATCCCAAGCCCCGGGGTCACAATTTCAGAAAAAATCTGACTTTTGGGAATTCACTCATAAATGGTGCCCAACGGTTGCAAATGCTCCCCTGAAAGGTTTGGCGGTCGAAACAGAAGGCTTTTTACCACGGGACAAGAAATCAGACCTCCACAACTTAACCGGCAGAAAAATATTTTTTTGAAAAAATCCCAAGCCCCGGAGTCACAATTTCAGAAAAAATCTGACTTTCGGGAATTCACTCAAAAATGGTGCCCAACGGTTGCAAATGCTCCCCTAAAAGGTTTGGCGGTCGAAACAGAAGGCTTTTTATCACAGGACAAGAAATCAGCCCTCGACAACTTAACCGGCAGAAATTTTTTTTTTTTGAAAAAATCCCTAAGCCCCGGGGTCACGATTTCAGAAAAAATCTGACTTTCGGGAATTCACTCAAAAATGGTGCCCAACGGTTGCAAATGCTCCCCTGAATGGTTTGGTGGTCGAAACAGAAGGCTTTTTATCACAGGACAAGAAATCAGCCCTCGACAACTTAACCGGCAGAAATTTTTTTTTTGAAAAAATCCCTAAGCCCCGGGGTCACAATTTCAGAAAAAATCTGACTTTCGGGAATTCACTCAAAAATGGTGCCCAACGGTTGCAAAGGCTCCCCTGAAAGATTTGGTGGTCGAAACAGAAGGCTTTTTATCACAGGACAAGAAATCAGACCTCCACAACTTAACCGGCAGAAAAAATTTTTTTTGAAAAAATCCCAAGCCCCGGGGTCACAATTTCAGAAAAAATCTGACTTTTGGGAATTCACTCAAAAATGGTGCCCAACGGTTGCAAATGCTCCCCTGAAAGGTTTGGCGGTCGAAACAGAAGGCTTATTATCACAGGACAAGAAATCAGCCCTCGACAACTTAACCGGCAGAAAAAATTTTTTTTGAAAAAATCCCAAGCCCCGGGGTCACAATATCAGAAAAATTCTGACTTTCGGAAATTCACTCATAAATGGTGCCCAACGGTTGCAAATGCTCCCCTGAAAGATTTGGTGGTCGAAACGGAAGGCTTTTTATCACGGGACAAGAAATCAGACCTCCACAACTTAACCGGCAGAAAAATATTTTTTCGAAGACATCCCAAGCCCCGGGGTCACAATATCAGAAAAAATCTGACTTTCGCGAATTCACTCAAAAATGGTGTCCAATGGTTGCAAAGGCTCCCCTGAAAGATTTGGTGGTCGAAACAGAAGGCTTTTTATCACGGGACAAGAAATCAGACCTCTACAACTTAACCGGCAGAATTTTTTTTTTTGAAAAAATCCCAATCCCCGGGGTCACAATATCAGAAAAATTCTGACTTTCGGGAATTCACTCAAAAATGGTGCCCAACAGTTGCAAATGCTCCCCTGAATGGTTTGGTGGTCGAAACAGAAGGCTATTTATCACAGGACAAGAAATCAGCCCTCGACAACTTAACCGGCAGAAAATTTTTTTTTGAAAAAATCCCTAAGCCCCGGGGTCACAATTTCAGAAAAAATCTGACTTTCGGGAATTCACTCAAAAATGGTGCCCAACGGTTGCAAATGCTCCCCTAAAAGGTGTGGCGGTCGAAACAGAAGGCTTTTTATCACAGGACAAGAAATCAGCCCTCGACAACTTAACCGGCAGAAATTTTTTTTTTTTGAAAAAATCCCTAAGCCCCGGGGTCACGATTTCAGAAAAAATCTGACATTTGGGAATTGACTCAAAAATGGTGCCCAACGGTTGCAAATGCTCCCCTGATAGGTTTGGTGGTCGAAACAGAATGCTTTTTACCACGGGACAAGAAATCAGACCTCCACAACTTAACCGGCAGAAAAATATTTTTTTGAAAAAATCCCAAGCCCCGGGGTCACAATATCAGAAAAAATCTGACTTTTGGAAATTCACTCAAAAATGGTGCCCAACTGTTGCAAATGCTCCCCTGAAAGGTTTGGCGGTCGAAACAGAAGGCTTTTTATCACATGACAAGAAATCAGCCCTCGACAACTGAACCGGCAGAAATTTTTTTAAAAAAAAAATCCCTAAGCCCCGGGGTCACAATTTCATAAAAAATCTGACTTTTGG